>NW_025899916.1:0-49636 GCF_022539505.1 Lolium rigidum | reverse complement strand
GGTTAGGCCCATAGGCGACGAAAAATACCCCTTAGTGGACGATTTTGAGACGTTGTCTATCAGAACTTTTCTTGTAGTGTTAACAGATCCAATGAGGTGCCAAACAAGAATGTAACAACCACTGGTAATGATTCAAAGGTAGAAAATAAGGAAGTGATATAGAGGTTACCCTTTTTTTTGAACTGATATAGAGGTTACCTTGGCATAGTTGTTCCAAACATCATCTTCAACAGATACCATGTTCTGTTGGGGCTCATTATCCCCCTTTCTTTCCCTCTCCTCGCTACAGTTCTATGTTCTCCTCCGCTTTCTCCCCGGGCCGATCCAAGGCCGCTCCGCCGGAATAGCCAGCCGGAGTAGGTTGCGGTGAACCGCCAGAGTAGCTAGGGCTAGTTTAGGTGTAGATCTTATCTAGTTTTTTGGTTTACCCTTGTGGATATTGGCGTCATGCCCATATGGAGGTGGCGGCGGTGGAGCTTGAGCTGCTCCCTGTAGCTTGCGGGGGCTCTGCTGCTTCTCGTGGCGCTATGGTGGTCGGAGCCGGAAGCGGGCAGCGTCACAACTCCGTCAGCCTCTCCAATAAAGCTCTTCTGCTACTCACGGGATCTAGGCAGTTTCACTCTGGATTCTCCCCTCTCATGCCACTGTGGTGGTGGAGATGCAGAGAGGCCTCCAGATGAAGCTATTGTTGTCCAATCTTCTGAGCAGCGCCCTGGAGCGGTTCTTCTTCGAGCGCAACACGCGGTGACCAAGTTCGTCACCGTGATCTTCGGCCAAGATGGTGGCTCGTCTTCTACCTCTGTGATAGAGGCACTGCTGATCAACTGCTAGAGCTCGACGCCATCGGAAGGTCAAGTGGTTCGTCCCCGAATTTTCAGCAGTAGCCAGGGGTTTGATCTGGTCGCGGAGTTGACCGTTCGAGCTTTCTGCGCTCGGAACTCGGCGGAAATGCCTTGAGTTCATCGGCGTTGTGTGGCAGAGGCACCTTTGCCCTCGATTTCTTTTTCTACTTTTCTTTCAGGGTGCTTTTTGTAAAGTGGAGGGCCTCTTCTTCAAATGTTAGGTTTCTTAGGGCAAGAGATGTTAAGGGGCCTTTCTGTAAGTTTTACCTACCACATGGTGTTCTATAAAAGCTCCACCGGGGTTCTCCCCCGGGGTCTTTTGACCCCACTTGTATTAAAAAAATAGATACCATGTTCTTGTCATCATCCCAACCAAATCCACTCTGACTAAGCATATTGTTGATGATGACATAATTCTTGTCAAAAGTTTTGCTCCTAGCAATGATGTTCTCCTTGGTAAGCTCGATTTGGCATTTCTCCATCACTTTCTTAACTGCAGTTGTGTATATATGGGGTTTCCACCCATTTTGATCTCGATCTCCTTTGTTGAAGTATTCCACAAACACATCCAACATAGCTTTGTCCATTGCATCTGTCCACTTGAGGTAACTTCTACCTTTCTTAGTGGGAACATTGCTCGAATCCATCCCTATATGTACATAAACATTACAATGAGTTAGTGGCAAGTGTATGTATATAAGAGAGTGTAACAAACTGGACATATATGAAACATACCAAAAAGAAAATATGTACAGCATTCAAGCAAACTCAAGTTTTTCCATGCCTAGCTTGATAATCAGCCCACATCTGATTAGCTAGGGTCAATCTCCTATTGTTCCACTCATTCTGTCACCTCAATGTGGGTAATCATGTCAGGTTCATCCACATCAATGACAACATTATTTAGCTAATTATATACTGCTTGCAACATCACATCATCCATCTCGCTTTGCCTATCAACTAGGAATTTATGCAATATACAACAAGCATTTATTACTCGAATCCGCCATTAAGTTAGTATGGCATGTTAATACACAAAACTCAAAAGGTTCCAGCAAATGGTTCAAATTAAAAAAAAGATGGTACCTGATTTTTTTATTCCAAAACATGAACTATCCCTTAGAGTAGCCCATATCATCTTTATAAGAGCACAAATCCTCTCAATTATGTTACTAGCAATTGCATGCCGCAGGTTATAGAGCTCTTGTAGAGTTTCTGGATTATTCCCATTGGCAGCCCAGTCTTTCAAGTGATACCTTGTATTCCTAAATGGAGCGAAGAAGCCTGGACCATTAGTGTATCCAACATCTACTAGGTAGTATTTTCCTAAGGTTTATGAAACTAGACACACATTAGATTTTAGTTGACAAATGTAAATATCTAGTCAGAAGTTGTATTATACTAAGATAGGAGTTACCATTTGGAACTTTGAAAGATTCATTTCTATCCATTGCATCTCTCAGCACTCTACCATCTGACGTTGAACCTTCCCAGCCAGCCAACACATAAACAAACTTCATGTTGCGCTCACAGACGCCCAACACATTGGTTGTTATGGACTTCTTCCTATTCCTATATCTACCTTGCTTGCGTAACGGAACACGGGAATCAACATGTGTGCCATCTAAGGCTCCAAGCCCATCAGGAAACCACCTCCATTTGTGATCCTCGGATAGTTCGGTAGCAGGGTCTGGCAACTTGATGATTTCATGGGATAACGAAAGAATGGCTCCTAACACCTCATTGAAATGTCTACTAATTAGCTCAAGTGTCAACCTATAGGTGCTACGGATCAACCTAAACTTCATGCCATGGCCAAGTAGAAGCAATGCAATGGTCACAGCCTCTTCAACGGTCACGTGAAAGGTGTCTTTTAGTCCAGTCCTTTCACGTAGCTGATGGTGCTCCGGTGATGGCGCTAGCCAATCTTGTTGGCAGTTGTTGTGGAAGCGGTTGGGAAACCCCAAGAGGAAGGTGTGATGAGCACAGCAATAAGTTTTCCCTCAGTACGAAACCAAGGTTTAATCGACCAGTAGGAGAAAGGCGTTACTTCTGAAGGCTATGCTGGCTGACTAGTGGCTGGGCGCACTACCGGCGTCAGCAACAACGTGGAACCTGCACACAACACAACCAAAGTACGTTGCCCCAACTTACAGTGAGGTTCTCAATCACCGGTTTGCTGAACAGAAAGGATTAGACATATAGAATGGAAGGAGATGTTTGCAGAAAGTAAACAGAACATGATTGCAGTAGAATTTATCAGTAAAGGAAATAGGACTGGGGTCCACAGGTCACTATAGGTGTCTCTCCATAAAGAAATAGCATGTTGGTTGAACAAATTACAGCTGGTCAATTGACAGAATTTCGACCATATATGAAAAGATGATTACTATGATATTTGGTATTGGGAATTACAACATAAATCATAGACCGTAATCCAATTACGTCTATGACTAATAACCCACCTTCAGGTTAGCGTCCGCACCCCTTCCAGTATAAAGTCGCAAGCAACAGACTATCGCATTAAGCAATGTGTGTAAAGTAAACAATAGAATTGCCCTTGGATAAAACATCGTTGTTTTCTCCCTAGTAACAATAACACATCTACAACCATAGAAGTTATAAGTCACTCTCCTAGGAAACTAGAGGCATGAACCTACTATCGAGCATAAATACCCCCTCTTGGAGTCACAAGTGTCCACTTGGCAAGAGTTTCTACTAGCAATGGAGAGCATGCAAGATCACAAATAACATATGATATGAATATATAATCAATCTCAACATAGTATTCAACATTCATCGGATCCCAGCAAACCAAACATATAGGATTACATAAAGATGATCTTGATCATGTAGGGCAGCTCACAAGATCAGTACATGAAGCACAACGTGGAGAAGACAACCATCTAGCTACTGCTATGGACCCATAGTCCAGGGATGAACTACTCACGCATCACTTCGGAGGCGTACATGGCGATGTAGATGCCTCCGGCGATGATTTCCCCCTCCGGTAGGGTGCCGGGAAGATCTAAAGAACCCCCCGAGATGGGTTCGGTGATGGCGGCCGCGAGGGAACTTTTCGTGGATGGAGGCTCGGGTATCCAGGGTTCTCTCGAGAAGATGTATAAATAGACGGAGGATTTAGGTCGGTGGGGCGCCTGGTGGCCCCACACCTAACCTAGGCGTGGGCCAGGCCCAGGCCGCGCCTAGGGGTGGTCTGGGCGCCCTAGTGCGCCTCTTCGTCCCTCCTCTGGACTTCTTCTTTGTTTCGGTAAATATTGACTTTGGCTTTTCTTTTGTCCAATTCCGAGAATATGTCCTGTACAAGTTTTCTGAAATACAAAAACAGGAGAAAACAGGGAACTGGCACTGTGGCATTTTGTTAATAGGTTAGTGCGGAAATCATGTAAAAGTGCAACGAAGTGTAAGCAAAACATATAAGAATTGGTGTAAACAAGCATGGAGCATCAAAAATGATAGATACATTTGAGACATATCAGCATCCCCAAGCTTAACTCCTGCTCGTCCTCGAGTAGGTAAGTGATAACAAAATAATTTTTGCAGTGACATGAAGCCAACACTATCTTGATCAAGCATGTATGGCATTGTGAGCTGGGATATAAGTACTCTAACATAGGCATGATTGATATGATTAAATAGAAGTTAGCAACTATGTTATAACATGAAGAGTAACTCAAACAAAGGATCATGAATAATAGTGCATTGAAAGCAACTGTGTGTTTATGATCATAGACTAAACATAATAAAGTTGTACTCAACGTGTCCTTATGGAATAGCAAAACATAAATGCAAGGACACCTTCAAAGTTCAGAGAGTGAATAGATACAAATAATTTAAGAAAAAGCAATAGCACAATCATGAATCAATCAATAATAATTTTGGGACTATGCACATTGCACTAAGAATGAAAACTATGCTCTCTTAATCACTGCATAAGGTAGAAGGTGGAGACTCAACATAAAATTAAAAGAAAGGCCCTTCGCAGAGGGAAGTAGGGATCATCCATGTGCTAGAGATTTTTATTTTGAAAGCAATAAGAGTGTGGAAAATATTTATCATGAAAGGTGCTACTTATGTCAATGGTAGTGATAAATAGTATGGCTTATGCATAATTACTTCCTATAAGTTTGCTTGCCTCATGCATAATATACTAATAATGCTCACACCTTGTCCTAATTAGCTTGGACTTCCATGGATTTTCATCGCATACATATGTTTTAACCAAGTTTCACAAAGGGGTACCTCCTTGCCTCCTGTACAAAGGTCCTCGGAGATGAATCTCATTTGATTTCTCAATTTTGATGAATCTAAACTTTTTGGACATCCATACCGGGAAAGTAAGGACAACAGATATTTGGACTTTTGTCCAGCTGAAACTTCCACCATGTGAACATGGCTTTAGTTGGCGGCCCAATGTTCCTCTCTAACAATATGCATACTCAAATCTTTGCAACTCATGGTAAATCTCCCTTACTTCAAACAAGATGAGCATGCATAGTAATTCACATGATATTCAACAAAAGCATATTGATGGTGCTCCGCATGACAGCATGGTTATCACACAACAAGCAACTTATAAGAAAAAAAATGTATAAGACATAATACCTACCACAATAGTGTTTAGACCACTTTCCCATGAGCTATAATTTACACAAAACAGGTGATAATTTTTGAAGGTTTAAAAGTAGCACACAAGCAATTAACTTTGGAGTGGTGATGAAATACCACATATAGGCAGATATGGTGGACACAATTGGCAACTTTGGTTTTTGGTGGTTGGATGCACGAGTAGAGCTCATACTCAGTACAGGTGAAGGCTAGCAAAAAGACTGGAAGCGACCAACTAAGAGAACAATAATGGCCATAATCATGCATAGCGATAAAAAATTATCAATCAAAGCATAAAGTGATATTACAAATCAAAATATAATTGATAATAGAGGCTTTAGTTGACTGGTTATAGTCATAACATGTTATAAGCATGCGCCAAGTCAACCCAATAAAGCATCAAAGGAGAATACCACAATACTATGCTTTTATGATAGAAACAACACATGATTCTTTAAATGACACATTATGCACTCTCAGGTATTTGAAACAAGTCATGCTAAAACAATAAATACTAAGCATATGACAAGAATAACATTCAACATGACATGCCACAGTCTAGACAAGCTTCCATTTGCATCACTATAGTCATGAAATATTTTACTAGTATCCAACACCAATCAACTTATTTGAAATAACTCTCAGAGATGAAATACAATATGGACCAGAGAGATAATCATACACAAATAAATAATACTAACGTGCTCTGAACAAAATTCAAGTGAAAGAATAAGAGCTAAACGCAGTACCAGAAAACTAGAACACTCGCAGAACAATAACAACGAAAACTAGAGCATTCTAAGCAATTAAAAAGAAGCGGATCTTTCTCCAGAACAAATGTGTCGGGATCCAACATATGCTACAGCAAACAAAACAAAACAAAACAAAAAAACAAAAAAAAGACGCTCCAAGAACAACACATAGCGTATGAAGCAATAAAAATATAGCGTATAGAGAGATGACATGTTGCTTTGTTGATGAAGTGGGGATGCCTTGGGCATCCCCAAGCATTGACGCTAGTAACTCTTGAATGTATCTTTGGGGTGCAGGGGCATCCCCAAGCTTGATCTTTTGTCCATTCTTCATCCTATCACATCTTTCTTCTCTCCCTACACTTGAAAACTTACTTCATACAAAAACTTCGTACAATTCATCATTAGCAGCATTAGTACAGTCAAAATAAAAAAATCCACTCACTACAAGAAAAGTTGCCATAGCCAACGAAGTTGAAGTCGCGCCGTGGTTGCTGATGCGCCATGGCCGACGATTTTTGGTCTCTCTGTGGTGCATGTCAAAACTTTTTTTTCTCGTTTTTAAGGCCACCTAGCCCGACGAAAACGTCCAAAACGTCGCGTATGGTGGCCCGGGACGTGGTGCATCACGAATTCTCGGGTTCGCCGGTTGAGTCAACGCAAATCCGCACCGCCAATGGATGTAGGGCCTAGATGACAGCCTGTCTAGCATTGTTTTTTTTCTCGATCGCGCCATCTCGTTCAACGCTCTCCGATCGAGCCGTTTACGATGCAGGATCATGGGTCCCGCATGTCATCCTCAATGAACGAAAATTCGTTCTTTTCTTGGAATTTTTTTGACCCCCTGATTTCTGGCTACTTCTTTTTTCTTTTGATCCCATGCCGCCTTGGAAACATTGAGACCGCTGCTGCTAAATGGGACCCGCATGTCAATCCTTCATGTGTAATCAAGTTTCTTTTCTTGGAGTTATTTTTGGCACCTCATAGTTGGTCACTTGACTTTTTATTTCGATCTCGTGCCACCTCTCAAACGGTGATACCGCTGCTGCTAAATGGGACCCGCATGTCATCCTCTATGTACTATAAAACTTTCTTTTCTTGGATTTTTTTTGCACCTGATATTTGGTCACTTGCCTTTTTCTTTCGATCCCGTGTCGCCTCTCAAACGGTGATACCGCTGCTGCTAAATGGGACCCATATGTCATCCTCTATGTACCATAAAAGTTTATTTTCTTGGATTTTTTTACCCTCTGATTTTTGGCTATTTCCTTTTTCTTTTGATCCCCTGCCGCCTTTGAAACGTTGAGGACTTTGCTGGCTCATAGGTCCCACATGTCAGCCTATATGAACGATAAAGCTTTCATTTCTTGGAGTTTTTTTTGACCCAATAATTTCTGGCTACTTTCTTTTTCTTTTGATCTCAATTCGCATATGAAACGTTGGGACCGCTGCTGCAAAATGGGACCCGCATGTCATCCTCTATGTACAATAAAAGTTTCTTTTCTTGGATTATTTTTCACCCTCTGATTTTTGGTCACTTGCCTTTCTCTTTCGATCTCATACCACCTTTGAAAACGTTCAGGAACCTGTTGGCTCATGGGACCCGCATGTGATCCTCTATGTACTATAAAAGTTTCTTTTCTTGGATTTTTTTCACCCTCTGATTTTTGGCTATTTGTTTTTTCTTTTGATCCCTTGCCGCCTTGGAAACGTTGAGTAAGCAGCTGACTCATGGGACCCGCATGTCATCCTCTATGTACAATCAACTTTCTTTTTATTTTGATCTCAAGCCGCATTTGAAACATTGAGACCGCTGCAGCTAAATGGGACCCGCATGTCATCCTCTATGTACAATAAAGTTTTTTTTCTTGGATTATTTTTGGCTCCTGATATTTTGTTACTTGCCTTTTTCTTTCGATCTCATGCCGCCTTTGAAACGTTGAGTAAGTTGCTGACTCATGGGACCCGCATGTCATCCTCTACGAACAATAAAAGTTTCCGTTTTTGGAGTTATTTTTGACCCCTAATTTCTGGCTACTTCCTTTTTTCTTTTGATCCGATCCCCTGCCGCCTTTGAAACGTTGAGGATTCTGCTGGGCCATGGGTCCCACATGTCAGCCTCTATGAACAATAAACCTTTCCTTTCTTGGAGTTATTTGGACCTCTAATTTCTGGCTATTTTGCTTTTTTAAAATCCTGTTGAGGATGATGCTGCCTCATGGGTCCCGCATGTCATCCTCTCAGAATGATAAATGTTTAGTTTCTTGAATTTTTTACCAACTGATTTTTGGTTTATTTTTTCTTTCGATCCCCTGCCGCCTTTAAAACGTTGACAACGTTGCTGGCTCATGGGTCCATGATGTCAGCCTCCCCGTACAAGAAACATGTGATATCTTGATTATTATGCAGATAATAAATAGTGTATTTTGCTCTGAGCAATTGCAAATGGATAAATTAAAACTTTATTTTTACATAAACAAACTTATATGTTGAATCTCCTTGTTTTTTTGTTTTTGCGAAACATAGGACTTTCCTGTTTTGGAGTTGGCTGAAATTGTACGATCAAAAGGAGTCCAGCAGGATAGTTCGACCTAGCAATCTTGAAGGGGGGAGGATGATACGGGCATGGAGGCCTATGTGGAGCCCAGATTCAGGACTCCACCAGCTTATTTATCTTAGTTTATGTAATGGTCATATTTGGGCCAATTAGGGATTTTTAATAAATCGAGTCAGTCTTGGTTTGGGCCTGTCCAACCAAGTTAGGGAGGCCCATAGAGGGGCGCCCCAGCCCAATAGGGGCTGGCCGGCCACCTCCCCCTCATATAAGGAGGTGGGGCGGCTAGGGTTAGGACAAGTTCAAGTTGAGACTAAAGATTAGGGTTTTCCCCATTGCGTGTGTTCACGTGTATCATCCCTCCGGGGGTACGGCGCTGCCGTTTATCTATATTATCCGCTGCGAAGGTTCTTGTGTTCACCAAGGATTGTATAGCTCAAGGTTTGAGGCATATCGTTCATCGATCCGTTGCTTGCTGGATTCGTTCCCTCATCTCCAGGCTGCGTTCATCGCGTTGTTGGGAGGATTTACTACCCCAGGTTCTCGCTATGAAAGATCGGGCATCAACCTAGGTGGATCTAGTGGGATCTCCCTCATCATGTGGTATCAGATTGCTAGGTTGATCACGGTGCAGATTGGTTTGTTGCTCAGTTGTTTCTGCTCGATTGTTGTGGCTACCATTGGGTACGTCGCCGCCATGCTGTTGGTGAAGATCAAGGAGGAGGAAGTGGGCGGCAGAGGCAAGTTCCAAAGGCATTAGTTCATGCGGAGGTCGTAGCTGCATGAGAGAGGAAGGAGGAGCGCTACCAAAGCTCTGCCACGACAGGAGTTCGCACGAATTCTCTATCGCGGCAGGAAAATTCGCGGGGAAGAAGGATAGTTTCGTCCGGCGGCCGGCGCCACGACCCGGTAGACCGGCCCTACAACCGGCCGGTCTGGTCACACGTCCGGCCGACCGCCCAGCAGACCGGCGGCTCCGGCGCCCAGGCCGGCTGGACCGGCTGCCAGACCGGGCAGGCCGGCGCAAACTGGGGCCAGCGCTGGTGCCAAAAACGGGGCGATTACTGGTAGTCGGGACGGTTCGCCCGGTGCCTCGGCCGGTCAACCGGGCCACAGGCCGGATGCACCGGCTCCCAGGCTGGTTGGACCAGGGCCCTGGCAGGCCGATCAGCAGGAGCGACGCCCAGGTCGACAGCTGCTGCTGCTTTTTGCTGTTGTTGGTGTTGCTTGTGCGTCGTGGTGTGTATCAAAAAAATTGCTTCAAAGGAGGAAGACATTGGTGATCCAAGAGAGTGCGTACTCGGGTGTGTTCAGCTTATTTGGATCCATGGCGCACATGAGTTTGTTCTGTTTGTTTTGGGTGATATGTATGGCGCGCTTCAGTTGCATTTGGGCGGATGCTTGTGTCTTCAATCAGGTTGATGGCGTCGAAGACCAAAGGGGCTCCAAGGTCAAGACAAGCTAGTCGAGAGGGAGGATGAGGTGTGGAAGACTGGCGAGGCTTGAGGATGAAGTTCAGCGATGTTCTTATCGGACGCTACCCTTTTTCTAGCAGACCCTCACGGGTTGGGGACAACGCTTCTTGAAGAAGGGGAGGATGATATGGATATCCAAGTCTGGTACACTAGGACATCCATTGATATGATGATTAAGTCTAAGGTTGTACCAGTATTTTATCATAGTCTTGTTATTAGGAAATAATAATGTAGCCAGGTCATGTGGTGGGCCAAATTAGGGTTTTAATAGAGTCTATTTGACTTGGGCCTGTCCAAGTCGAATTAGGGTTAGGCCCATAAGTGGGCGCCCCAACCCAATTGGCCAGCTACCCTCCCCCTCATATAAGGAGGTGGGACGGCTAGTGTTTGAGGTAGTCTAGTTTTGATTCAGAACATGTAGAACCTTGGGTTCACTCGAAAATGAAGCTTTTGGGAGGTTTTTGAAATTTCTATATATGTTTGAAACCAAAAACCAATTCTCTTCATGCTTGACTTCATAGGACAAAGTTTAGGGTTAGGGGTAGATACATGATTTATCTGGTTCAATATGTCGAGATCTTGTTTATCAACTTGAATTCTTACTGTCTGACATAAGAAGACTATGTGACATAGGCATACCCAATGGGCCTGCCGAATATGGTACCCGGGGTTTACTGAAGGCCCATTACCCGAAGAGTAAGAAGATTCGGAAGCCCAAGATACTATTAAGGAAAGCTAGAGTTGTAATAGGAGTCGTCGTTTGTAATCTTGCGGGATGGGTTGGAAACCGTCCCGGACTCTGTAAACTTGTGTATTACGAATCCCTCGGCTCCGCCTCCTATATAAGGGGAGTCGAGGGACAAAGAGAGGATCAAATTTCTCGTCAACACAACCCTAGTTTTATATTCGTCGAGTACTTTTCGGCTGAAACCTTCGAGATCTACTTGCCCTCTACATCTAACTAAACCCTAGTCTACAATCCGTAGGCATTGACAAGTTAATCCCTTGTCAATTGGCGCCGTCTGTGGGATATAGAGGCGACAAGGAGCTGATCTCGATGGCACGTTCAAAATCGTCGACTTCATCAGTAGCAAGCAACATCATGGACAGAGTGCCTCCCAATCCCGCTAGGGGTGTTTTGGGAAGAAATAGCTGAAAGATCTACAAAGACAAAGGCGCAGAAGAAGGTGAAGGAGGAGAAAACTTCGGCGCCTCACAAAGAAGTTCGAGATGAAGAAGAGGATCAGGAGCTGGTGATGATGGTAGAAATTCCATGGATGCAAGCATACATATCATATATCCTATGGAAAGAAATACCTGACGACCCAATTGAAGCAAGACGAGTTATTCGACGATCCAAAGCCTTCACAGTGGTCAAAGCGGAGTTATACAAGCGCGGTATTTCGGGAGTGCTGCAAAGGTGTGTTACACCCGAAGAAGGAAGAATAATCTTAAAGGATGTACACGAGGGAATATGTGGTCACCACGCGAGCAGTCGAGCTATTGCAGCCAAGGTTTTTCGAGCTGGATTTTACTGGTTGACAGCAATTGAGGACGCAAAGGAGATAGTGCGAACTTGTGACGCATGTTAGAGATTTGCCGCAAAACCCCACTCTCCGGCAGCAGAATTAATGCCAATACCCTTATCCTGGCCCTTTGCTCAATGGGGTCTCGATATGGTGGGGAAGTTACACAAAGCTTTGCCAGGAGGATACGAGTACATGTTGGTTGCTGTCGACAAATTCACCAAGTGGATAGAAGCAAAGCCGATAAATTCACCAGATGCAGCATCAGCAATAAAGTTCGTGAAGGGTATCGTTCTCCGGTTTGGAGTACCTCACAGCATTGTTACAGACAATGGCAGCAACTTCACGTCGAAGGAGTTCAAGGCATACTGCGCGGAAGTAGGCATCAAATTGCACTTCGCGTCAGTTGGGCACCCGCAAACTAACGGTCAAGTCGAGAAAGCCAATGGTATTATCTGCAATGGTATCAAAAAACGCCTGTTAGGACCGCTTGAAAAAGCTCGGCATACCTGGCCAGAAGAGTTGCCAAGTGTTTTGTGGAGTATTCGAACAACACCAAATACGGCGATGCAAGAAACTCCGTTCTTTTTAGTCCATCGAGCTGAAGCAGTATTACCGATCGAAATAGAGCATGACTCCCCAAGAGTCACAGAGTATGAAGAAGAAACTTCAAGAAGAGCTTTAGAGGACGATGTAGATGCACTGGATGAAGCTCGGGATGAAGTGCTCTCACGAGTCACCAAGTACCAGCAGGACCTGAAAAACTACCACAGTCGACGGTTGCGGCCAAGATCTTTCCAGGTGGGAGATTTGGTCCTACGGCTCAATCAGCAGAAGTGCTTGAAAAGCTCGAGTCACCATGGCTGGGCCCTTACGTCGTCACAGAAGTAATCGAAGGAGGAGCGTACAGAATCAAGGACAAGAAGACAGGGGTTCCCAAGAAAAACCCCTGGAACGTGGCGCAGCTCAGGCGTTTCTACGCCTAGAGTCGAAATATAGTCCTCCTTTGTAAAAATACAATATACTGAAACGCCCGTGAGTTTTCAGATGCACTCTTTTCCTTTTCAGGGCACCAAGTGGGGATGGAAAGGTTTTTAATGAGGCGGGCTGGCGGTGCTGCAATATAATAAAATATAGTGATGAGATACACATCTTTTCGTCGACATACTCAGAGGATTAGGCCTCGAAGTTACAGCACATACACAACATAGATAAATCCAATATGCAAGAAATATTTCGCCTTGGTATCAAATACCTCGCCAAATAAAAAAAAATATACAAAATAGCAATCAGCAAAGGAACAAAATACTCGGGGGGCTTATACCCGTAATATAGTATCTTCAATAAAAAGTTGGTTGCCTTGGTTTACAGCTTCGCATATACAACAAGGAGGACCTATCACCGAGACACTCGGGGGCTTGGAGGAAGAAAAATATGCAACTTACAACATAAACACAGCAAAGATATAGTCCCTATCGATAAAATACAAACTCAGTGGTGACCCAACAAGTCGTCAATATTTACTCTAGCTCCTTCGGGAGCAGCACCCAAAAAATCAGCATAATGGCCGTCTGAGAAAAAGTCGGCATCCATCCGAAGAAGGTCATCAATTATTTCCTCAGCTACTGGAGTGATCCGCGCATTGATTTTATCAACACCTCTTCGCCGTTCCCTCAGCTTTGTATGAACAGTTTCCACCACCTTTGTCATATCAAGTTTGGGATGATAGATTTGAAGCATGATAAGGGTTACCTTGGCGCCAGCTATCAGTTGAGCTTTTACAAAGCCATGGATTTTCTGCACATCCTTAAATTTCTCCATAAGTTCGAGGAGAGATTTTGGCTGAACATTCCGAGGAAACATAGCATTGAAAATCTTGCACAAAGTGCTGGAACAAAACTCAAGAAATCCTCGAACTTGGCTCGAGCGGTCTTGGAATCTTACAATCTGCCGGGTACGTTCAGGCGTAGCCCAGAAGAGGACACCATGATCAAGACCCAAGTTAACAAGAAAATTTTATCTTGCAACTACTCTTTGATCCTCAGCCTCAGCATCTAAAAAGGGACCTGCTTGGTGACAATACATCAGTTAAAGATAGATAACAGGCACAGTAGAAAAAGGGAGAGAAGGATTAAGTCCAAAAAATATACCCGCCATTTACGAGCTTGCCTCAATCATTAATTCAAGCGGGGAGTTTTCTCGAGAAGCAGCTTTCGCGGCTTCATCTAAGGCGGCTTCCTTAGCAGTTATGGCATCGCGAGCCTGTTGAAGTGCCACTGTTTCTCTCTCGGATGATTTTCGAGATTGCTCCATTATCATAAGTGATTGTTTCTTCAGAGACTGGAGCTGTTGGCGAAGTTCTTCCAGATCTTCTGTTGAATGCTTGTTCGACGAGTCTTCAAATCGCTCGACAGCAACAGGTTTCTTCAAACAGGACACATGAAAAGGATCGGAAGGAGGGGTCGCAGTATAGTTGTCAAAAATCAACTGAAAAATAAAGAATCTTGACATCAACCATCAAGCAAAGATAGATTTCCATTAATTCTTCAAATATATACAAGGCTGTTACAAACGAGAGACTCCTAGTGAACTACTGAAGTAGTTGTCGTCAAATCTAGAAAGGCAACAGCGCCTACAGAGAATTAAAACTAGAAGCAAAAAGGAAGGTGGTCTACTTGACCTCCGGCTTCGACGAGCTAGGCGCAGAAGTTGGATCATATCCAAGATAGGCAAGGATCTTCTTCGAGTTAGGCTTGGCAGCCTTAATCAGCGCCTGCCACTTCTTCGTCTCCATCTCCTCTGTGCCGCCAACTTTTGCCCAGTCGACGTCTTGCTGACTGTCGGCAACCAGGGCAATGGTACCTTCAACTCCTACTTTTAAACCCTCTTGGCGAAGTTGGAGTCCAAGGTTATCTTGAGAACTGAAGCACTTGGCAAGAGCAACAAAAGTTCCAGGCACTTCTTTCTTCTTGAAAAAAATATGGAAAAAGCCGCGACAGCCCAATCTTTGCTTCAGTAAGGCCATCGCGAGCCTCATCACAGTGAATTTCCAGAAGAGAGAATGCATCAAAGAGTTGGTCACCTTCGGCACCCTCTAGCTCATGCTCTTGACCGGTTCTCCCTGAGCAAAAGTGGAAAAAGTTGGCTAAATGAAAAGAAAAAAAAACACGACACAAGGAAACAGCAAGGATCTGAACACTTACTGATAAAACGTCGACATTGCGACTCTAGGCGAGAAAGGATCTCCTGTTCACGCGCCGATTGTTGAGTTATGTTTTCACTCAAAGAAGTTTCGGCGTCGTGAAGTCTTTTTCGGAGTTCTCCGACAATGGCGGCATCCTCCTTAGCCTTCTTGGCATCTTCTACAGCTTTTTCGCGAGCCTTTTCGCTCTGCTCTAACCTAGCAGCAAGAGCGTCAGCCCGCTTGTTGGCATCCGCAAGATTTCCTGGCAAAATAAGCGAAAATCAGACATCGTGACAAAACATAATGGTACATATGCCATAGAGGAGGAAAATAAAAGAAATACCTTCTAGCTTTTTGGTATGGTCACGGTACCCGATGAATTGAGTACCGAGATGAATAAATTCCTTCATCAAAGGCTGAAGGGACAACCAAGGGAGAATGGAAGTCAATATAGTCGGAATAAAATTTGATAACACCTAGCAAAAAATAAAAAGGAGATGGAAGAATTAAAAGGCGTGGAACCTACATCATTCAATGAAGGTGTCGACGAACTACCAGGGAATTGGATAGTTTCCTTGGCTGGCTCGACCCTCGCTCTTTTTGGAGAAGAAGCTCGGGGGCTTTCAACTAGTGGTGGCTGCTCGACGTTTTGTTGAGGAGGCGAAGTTTCGTCCCCATCGGGTCGAGATTCAGAAACAACTAAAGTGCGGGACGTGCTCGTTCGAGCAGTCGCATCAATAGGTGTACCTTCATCTTCCTCGCCACTACAAAAATAAAGCGCCAAGATAAGGAACATAGGAAAGCATTATCAAAAAATAAACAAGTACGCGCACAAATACTTACGAGCTGATAAGAGCAGCCTCGTAAGGATCAAAGGTTTTCTTTCCAGCATCAAGCGCAGGCCCTTTGCCATGAGCAACACCAGCCTCAGAGGTGCCGGAATCAACAACGTTCTCCCTTTTTTCTCTTATTCTTCGGGGAAGCAGCGTGTCGATTCGGTGGCTTCAGTTTCAATCTCTTTTTCAGAGGATGCCGCAGATTTTTGAGAACCTGCGACATCACTCTCAAGGCGAGAAGTACCTTGGTTGTCATCGGTGACAACGGCCCGTTCTTCGACATCTCCACCTTCAGGAAGGGGAGGAAGAGGTGATGAAGTATCATGATTCTGCACAACATAGAAGTGTTTTCGACATGGATTCGTATCAGTAATAGCAGTTCAACAACCAGCAGTACCAAATAGGAAAAAGGAGTCTGTAATAAAACATAGGACAAGGATCTATCACCTGAGGAAGTGCGTTGGTGGCGCTGAATGGCGTCACACGGCAAGTCGAAGGAACAGTATCTTTCTTGTTCAACGACGAGATTTTTCGGACAAGTTTCTCTAAGTCCTTGACTGATAAATCTGTCGACAAGCGATCTATATCTTCGACGCCAGTATACATCCACAGGGGATTTTTTCGGGCTTGCAGAGGCTGTACCCTGATCCTAAGGAAGTACGCCGTGATTTGGATACCCGATAACTCTTGTCCTCGGGTGTTTTGGAGTTGATGGATGCGTGTCATCAAGGCCTCCGTCGCCGTTTTTCTTCGTCGGTAACCTCTGCATCCCAGGAACGGCGACGACAAATTTTCTCGGTGCCATCAAAAGGAGGGATATTATCTTCGACAGAGCCATGATTTTCTTCATGAATGTACAACCACTTTTTGCGCCACCCTTGTACTGAGTCTGGGAATTTGACATCAAAGTACTCAACGTCGGGGCGGACACGGATAACAACGCCACCGATGTTATAAGAAACATTGGCAGAGCCATTACGGCGACAGAAGAAAATGCGTTTCCAAAGAGCCCAGTTAGGCTGGACTCCCAGGAAAGCCTCGCAAAGTGTGATGAAGATGGAGATATGGAGGATAGAATTGGGAGTAAGGTGGTGAAGTTGCAGTCCATACATGAAAAGCAATCCCCGTAAGAAATTGTGGATGGGGGCAGAAAGACCGCGGATGAGATGGTCGACAAAACTAACCCGGTACTCCATTGGGGGAGTTGGATAGCTTTCCTCACTGGGGAAGCGAAGCGCGTCCTGCTTCTTGCTAATCCCCAGTTTCTTCAGCAGATTGATGTCTTGTGAGGAGATTTTGGATCTCTCCCACTCTGTGTTCGCCAGATCTTCAGTCGCCATCTTTGATTCGGGCGTGCTGTGCCTGGTGAGTCTGCGCGGAGGCATCAACAATGGCGCCGGAGTAAGGGGCGAGTATGGTTGAGCTCAAGAGCTTTGCGGCGCAAGGGAGGATTTGTGACAGAGAAGAACAGAGGAGCGGCGCGAGCGAAAGGACTAAAGGAGGAAGACGACGCCCTTATATAGGGGTGCGATGAACCGTCACACCGTTGGATTGACAAAGTTACGTCACAGATGGTGTACACGTGGACAACGGGTAAACGGTAAATTCATATAGATGGGAAAGTGCAGTAACTACAGTACGTGCGCCAGGAAAAGCGGAGGACGTGTGTCCCCCACTTGCACGACATGTCAATATAATGCGGAGTTTGGGCCCGCAAGGCAGTGAGAGAGAGCATCTCGCGATTTTCCAGATAAAGTGATCATGGCTGTCGTCAGCAATGATGTCACCTTGACAAGAGAAAATTTCGGCTACGAAGGTTTGTAAAGAATGGAGACTGTAGAAGATTGATGGATTATTTCAAGAACCTTTGATCAAATACAAGTTTTTGCCCAAATGCTCGGGGGCTACTTTGGAAAAAATGAAAAGTTTGAGAAAGACAAAATAGAAATGGTGTGAGGCTATGATCAAATACAAAATGTTTGCTCATAGCCTCGGGGGCTACTCCCATCGGGAGCGCTGTTCGCGCACCCGAGAGATTTGGAAGTTTCGGGAGAGAAAAATATAGCGGGATAAGGTGTGGAGCCTACACCCAAGCACAAGTCCTTGGTTGTAGCCTCGGGGGCTACTCGCATCGGGAACGCTGTTCGCGTGCCCGATGAAATTATAAAAAAAAAAGAGAGAGAGAAGAGAGAAAGATAGAAGAACAAGAGAGTATATTTCGAGTTATAAGTAACTATACATATACTCCCATCGGGAGAGCAATATAAGTCATCCGTTGACTCAATAAAATGTGCCATTCCTACAGCCGAATAAGCACTCGACAATATATTCTCAGAACGCCAAAGTTGCGAACAATTTCTGAATGCCGCAAAGCGTGCGAAGGTAAGACCCCGGATTCGTTCGAGTGGCGTGGCGCCATCTGCGACGTCGGTTTGCTACTTTTATCCGTATCAACGGATACAAAGAAAAATCCTAACGGACGCGTTAGGTACCCGATAAATATGAGCGGGACTCGACGGAATGGTAAGACCTTAAGCGGCACCTGTCGAAGTTTACACCGGTATCCCGAGATCATGTCCGGGGACGTGATCTTGAAGTAGGTTTTTGCGGATTGCCACTAGAGCAGTTAACTAGTACCTGATCCGTCAGATGAACTAGCCCCAATTACCATTATCCCTGTACAATATAGAAATTCATATGAAGAAATATAGAGAAGTTTGAAGTTGTCGAGTAAATATAAACAGTGGAGATTTTCCCTGACTCGCGATTCAAGCAAAATCTCGGGAGCTACTGACATAGGCATACCCAATGGGCCTGCCGAATATGGTACCCGGGGTTTATTGAAGGCCCATTACCCGAAGAATAAGAAGATTCGGAAGCCCAAGATACTATTAAGGAAAGCTAGAGTTGTAATAGGAGTCGTCGTTTGTAATCTTGCGGGATGGGTTGGAAACCCTCCCGGACTATGTAAACTTGTGTATTACGAATCCCTCGGCTCCGCCTCCTATATAAGGGGGAGTCGAGAGACAAAGAGAGAATCGAATTTACTGTCAACACAACCCTAGTTTTATATTCGTCGAGTACTTTTCGGCTGAAACCTTCGAGATCTACTTGCCCTCTACATCTAACTAAACCCTAGTCTACAATCCGTAGGCATTGACAAGTTAATCCCTTGTCACTATGTGCTTTGGTTTTTTATTTTTTTTTTTGATTTTTTTTGATTTTTTTTTTTTGATTTTTTTTTGATTTTTTTTTTGATTTTTTTTTTAATTTTTATGCACATTTGAATCTTGGTCAAATCCTAGGATTGACCAAGAGGTAAACAAGTTTAAAACATGAATATGAAAAAGTAAGCCTGTATCCTTCTTAGTCACTCCAAATGAAGCACTTGGGAGGTTTTTAAAAAATTTATGTTTGAAACCAAAAACCACTTCTTTTCATGCTAGACTTAATAAGACAAAGTTTAGGGTTAGGGGCTAGATACATGATTTTTCTGGTTCAAATATGTCTAGATCATGTTTATCAACTTGAATGCTTACTGTATGACATAAGAAGACTATGTGCTTTGGTTTTTGATTTTTTTGTTTTTTTTTTAAATTTTTATGCCCATTTGAATTTTTGTCAAATCCTAGGTTTGACCAAGATTATATGAAAAAGTAAGTGATGTCTACGGGAGCTTATATTCTTGTAGACAGTGTTGGGCCTCCAAGAGCAGAGGTTTGTAGAACAGCAGCAAGTTTCCCTTAAGTGGATCACCCAAGGTTTATCGATCTCGGGGAGGAAGAGGTCAAAGATATCCCTCTCAAGCAACCACTGCAACCACAAAGCAAGAAGTCTCTTGTGTCCCCAACACACCTAATAGGTGCACTAGTTCGGCGAAGAGATAGTGAAATACGGGTGGTATGAATAAGTAGTAGCAACGGCACCGGAAAAGTGCTTTGCCCGGGACGATAAACAAGCGGTAGTAACGCAGCAGTAGTAACGCGATAGAAACGAGTAAACAAGCAGCGATAGCACTATTTAGGAACAAGGCCTAGGGATTAGACTTTCACTAGTGGACACTCTCAACATTGATCACATAACAGAATAGATAAATGCATACTCTACACTCTTTTTGGATGATGAACACATTGCGTAGGATTACACGAACCCTCAATGCCGGAGTTAACAAGCTCCACAATTCAATGTTCATATTTAAATAACCTTAGAGTGCAAGAAAGATCAACACGACTAGACCAAGTACTAACACAGCATGCACACACTGTCACCTTCACGCCACGTAGGAGGAATAGATCATATCAATACAATCATAGCAATAGTTAACTTCATAATCTACAAGAGATCATGATCATAGCATACGCCAAGTACTAACACGGATGCACACACTTGTCACCATTACACCGTGCGGGGAGGAATAAACTACTTTAATAACACATCACTAGAGTAGCACATAGATAAATTGTGATACAAAACACATTGCAATCATAAAGAGATATAAATAAGCACTTCACTACGCCATTCATAACGGTGAGTAAGTATTACGTGAAATATAGCCTAAGAGACCCACACGGTGCACACACTTGTCACCTTTACACACGTGGGACAAGGAGTCTCCGGAGATCACATAAGTAAAACTCTCTTGACTAGCATAGTGACATCTAGATTACAAGCATCATCATATGAATCTCAATCATGTAAGGCAGCTCATGAGATTATTGTATTGAAGCACATAGGAGAGAGATGAACCACATAGCTACCGGTACAGCCCCGAGCACGGAGAACTACTCCCTCCTCATGGGAGCGGCAGCGGTGATGAAGATGGCGGTGGAGATGGCAGCGGTGTCGATGGAGAAGCCTTCCGGGGGCACTTCCCCGCTCCGGCGGGGTGCCGGAACGGAGACTCCTGTCCCCCGGATCTTGGCTTCGCGATGGCGGCGGCTGCGGAAGGTTTTCCGTATCGTGGTTTTTCGCATCGGGGTTTTCGCGACGGAGGCTTTATATAGGCGAAGAGGCGGCGCGGGAGGGTCGAAGGGGTGGCCACACCATAGGCTGGTGCGGCCGGGGCCCGGGCCGCGCCACCCTATCATCCGGGGCCCACAGGGCCCCCTCCGGCGGCTCTCGGGTGTTCGGATGCTTCCGGTGAAAATAGGAACCCGGGTCTTGATTTCGTCCGATTCGAGAATATTTCGTTACTAGGATTTACGAAACCAAAAACAGCGATAAACGAGAACCGGCACTTCGGCATCTTGTTAATAGGTTAGTTCCGAGAAAATGCACGAATATGACATAAAGTGTGCATAAAACATGTAGGTATCATCAATAATATGGCATAGAACATAAGAAATTATCGATACGTCGGAGACGTATCAAGCATCCCCAAGCTTAGTTCCGCTCGTCCCGAGCGGGTAAAACGATAACAAAGATAATTTCTGAAGTGATATGCCATCATAACCTTGATCATACTATTTGTAAACATATGTAGTGGATGCAGCGATCAAAACAATGGTAATGACATGAGTAAACAAGTGAATCATAAAGCAAAGACTTTTCATGAATAGTACTTCAAGACAAGCATTAATAAGTCTTGCATAAGAGTTAACTCATAAAGCAATAAATCAAAGTAAAGGCATTGAAGCAACACAAAGGAAGATTAAGTTTCAGCGGTTGCTTTCAACTTGTAACATGTATATCTCATGGATAATTGTCAACATAGAGTAATATAAAAAGTACAATATGCAAGTATGTAGGAATCAATGCACAGTTCACACAAGTGTTTGCTTCTTGAGGTGGAGAGAGATAGGTGAAGTGACTCAACATAAAAGGTAAAAGAATGGTCCTTCAAAGAGGAAAGCATCGATTGCTATATTTGTGCTAGAGCTTTGGTTTTGAAAACATAAAGAGAGCATAAAAGTAAAATTTTGAGAGGTGTTTGTTGTTGTCAACGAATGGTAGTGGGCACTCTAACTACCTCATCAACCAGACTTTCAAGAGCGGCTCCCATGAAGGACGTTATCTCTACCGGCAAGGTAGATCATCCCTCTTCTCTTTTGTTTACACATGTACTTTAGTTTAGTTTTTCTTTATTTATGGATGACACTCCTCCCAACCTTTTGCTTACACAAGCCATGGCTAACCGAATCCTCGGGTGCCTTCCAACAATCACATACCATGAAGGAGTGTCTATTTGCAAAATTAAGTTGCTTACTGATGAATCAGAGCAAAACATGTGAAGAGAATTATTAATGCAAGTTAATTAATCGGGGCTGGGAACCCCATTGCCAGCTCTTTTTGCAAAATTATTGGATAAGCGGATGAAGCCACTAGTCCATTGTGAAAGAATGACAAGATCGAAAGATAAAATACCACATACTTCCTCATGAGCTATAAAACATTGACACAAATAAGAGGTGATAAATTTTGAATTATTTAAAGGTAGCACTCAAGCAATTTACTTTGGAATGGCGGAGAAATACCATGTAGTAGGTAGGTATGGTGGACACAAATGGCATAGTAGTTGGCTCAAGGATTTTGGATGCATGAGAAGTATTCCCTCTCGATACAAGGCTTAGGCTAGCAAGGTTATTTGAAACAAACACAAGGATGAACTGGTGCAGCAAAACTCACATAAAAGACATATTGTAAACATTATAAGACTCTACACCGTCTTCCTTGTTGTTCAAAACTCAATACTAGATATTATCTAGACTCTAGAGAAACCAAATATGCAAACCAAATTAGCAAGCTCTAAGTGTTTCTTCATTAATGGGTGCAAAGTATATGATGCAAGATCTTAAACATGAGCACAACAATTGCCAAGTATCACATTATCCAAGACATTATAGCAATTTACTACATGTATCATTTTCCAATTCCAACCATATAACAAATTAACGAAGAAGAAACTTCGCCATGAAAATTAAAAGCTAAGAACACATGTGTTCATATGAACCAGCGGAGCGTGTCTCTCTCCCACACAAGCATTTATTCAAACAAAAACAAAAACAAAAGCACACCAGACGCTCCAAGTAAAGTACATAAGATGTGGCCGAATAAAAATATAGTTTCAAGAGAAGGAACCTGATAATTTGTCGATGAAGAAGTGGATGCCTTGGGCATCCCCAAGCTTAGACGCTTGAGTCTTCTTAGAATATGCAGGGGTGAACCACCGGGGCATCCCCAAGCTTAGAGCTTTCACTCTCCTTGATCATAGTATATCATCCTCCTCTCTTGACCCTTGAAAACTTCCTCCACACCAAACTCGAAACAAACTCATTAGAGGGTTAGTGCATAATCAAAAACTCACATGTTCAGAGGTGACACAATAATTCTTAACACTTCTGGACATTGCTCAAAGCTACTTGGAAGGTAATGGAACAAAGAAATCCACCCAACACAGCGAAAGAAGCAATGCGAAATAAAAGGCAGAATCTGTCAAAACAGAACAGTCCGTAAAGACGAATTTTAAAAGGGCACCAGACTTGCTCAAATGAAAATGCCCAAATTGAATGAAAGTTGCGTACATATCTGAGGATCACTCACGTAAATTGGCATAATTTTCTGAGTTACCTACAGAGAATTAGACCCAGATTCGTGACAACAAAGAAATCTGGAACTGCGCAGTAATCCAAATCTAGTATTTACTTTACTATCAAAGACTTTACTTGGCACAACAAAACACAAAACTAAGATAAGGAGAGGTTGCTACAGTAGTAAACAACTTCCAAGACACAAATATAAAACAAAGTACTGTAGCAAAATAACACATGGGTTATCTCCCAAGAAGTTCTTTCTTTATAGCCATTAAGATGGGCTCAGCAGTTTTAATGATGCACTCGCAAGAAATAGTAGTTGAAGCAAAAGAGAGCATCAAGAGGCAAATTGAAAACACATTTAAGTCTAACATGCTTCCTATGCATAGGAATCTTGTAAATAAACAAGTTCATGAAGAGCAAAGTAACAAGCATAGGAAGATAAAACAAGTGTAGCATCAAAAATTTCAGCACATAGAGAGGTGTTTTAGTAACATGAAAATTTCTACAACCATATTTTCCTCTCTCATAATAACTTTCAGTAGCAACATGAGCAAACTCAACAATATAACTATCACATAAAGCATTCTTAGCATGAGTCTCATGCATAAAATTATTACTCTCCACATAAGCATAATCAATTTTATTAGTTGTAGTGGGAGCAAATTCAACAAAGTAGCTATCATTATTATTCTCATCGAGTGTAGGAGGAATAGTATAATCAAAGTAAATTTTCTCCTCAATGCTTGGGGGACTAAAAAGATCATAAAAACCAGCTTCCCCAAGCTTAGAACTTTCTACATTATTATCAACAATGGTGTTCAAAGCGTTCATACTAATATTACTACCAGCATGCAAATAAGATTCCATAGGTTTTTTAATTTTCGCATCAAACAATCCATGTTTTAAATCAGGAAATAGAATAAGAAGCTCATTGTTGTCCATTATGCCAAACTAGTGTAAACAAGAAACAAAAAGATGCAATTGCAGGATCTAAAGGAAATAGCTTCGAGCACAAACACAATGGCGCCAGAAAAGTACTGTTACCTGGAACCGGAGTATGAGTGCCTTTTACCTTCCCTCCCCGGCAACGGCGCCAGAACAGTGGCTAGTTGCCGGGGTCCGTGTGTGTGTGCCGTTTACCTTTCCTCCCCGGCAACGGCGCCGGAAAAGTGCTTGATGTCTACGGGAGCTTCTATTCTTGTAGACAGTGTTGGGCCTCCATGAGCGAGAGGTTTGTAGAACAGCGGCAAGTTTCCCTTAAGTGGATCACCCAAGGTTTATCGATCTCAGGGAGGAAGAGGTCAAAGATATCCCTCTCAAGCAAACCTGCAACCACAAAGCAAGAAGTCTCTTGTGTCCCCAACACACCTAATAGGTGCACTAGTTCGGCGAAGAGATAGTGAAATACAGGTGGTATGAATAAGTAGTAGCAACGGCACCAGAAAAGTGCTTTGCCCGGGACGAGTAAACAAGCGAGTAGTAACGCAACGATAGTAACGCAGATAAAACAAGTAAACAAGCAGCGATAGCGATATTTAGGAACAAGGCCTAGGGATTAGACTTTCACTAGTGGACACTCTCAACATTGATCACATAACGGAATAGATAAATGCATACTCTACACTCTTGTTGGATGATGAACACATTGCGTAGGATTACACGAACCCTCAATGCCGGAGTTAACAAGCTCCACAATTCAATGTTCATATTTAAATAACCTTAGAGTGCAAGAAAGATCAACACGACTAGACCAAGTACTAACATAGCATGCACACTGTCACCTTCACGCCACGTAGGAGGAATAGATCATATCAATACAATCATAGCAATAGTTAACTTCATAATCTACAAGAGATCATGATCATAGCATACGCCAAGTACTAACACGGATGCACACACCTGTCACCATTACACCGTGCGGGAGGAATAAACTACTTTAATAACACATCACTAGAGTAGCACATAGATAAATTGTGATACAAAACACATTGCAATCATAAAGAGATATAAATAAGCACTTCACTACGCCATTCATAACAGTGAGTAAGTATTACGTGAAATATAGCCTAAGAGACCCACACGGTGCACACACTCGTCACCTTTACACACGTGGGACTAGGAGTCTCCGGAGATCACATAAGTAAAACTCTCTTGACTAGCATAGTGACATCTAGATTACAAGCATCATCATATGAATCTCAATCATGTAAGGCAGCTCATGAGATTATTGTATTGAAGCACATAGGATAGAGATGAACCACATAGCTACCGGTACAGCCCCGAGCCTCGATGGAGAACTACTCCCTCCTCATGGGAGCAGCAGCGGTGATGAAGATGGCGGTGGAGATGGCAGCGGTGTCGATGGAGAAGCCTTCCGGGGCACTTCCCCGCTCCGGCAGGGTGCCGGAACGGAGACTCCTGTCCCCCGGATCTTGGCTTCGCGATGGCGGCGGCTCTGGAAGGTTTTCCGTATCGTGGTTTTTCGCATCAGGGTTTTCGCGACGGAGGCTTTATATAGGCGAAGAGGCGGCGCAGGAGGGTCGAAGGGGTGGCCACACCATAGGCTGGTGCGGCCAGGGCCCAGGCCGCGCCACCCTATCATCTGGGGCCCACAGGGCCCCCCTCTGGCGGCTCTCGGGTGTTCTGGATGCTTCCGGTGAAAATAGGAACCTGGGTCTTGATTTCGTCCGATTCCGAGAATATTTCGTTACTAGGATTTCGAAACCAAAAACAGTAGAAAACAGGAACCGGCACTTCGGCATCTTGTTAATAGGTTAGTTCCAGAAAATGCACGAATATGACATAAAGTGTGCATAAAACATGTAGGTATCATCAATAATATGGCATAGAACATAAGAAATTATCGATACGTCGGAGACGTATCAGTAAGCATGTATCGATCCTTCTTAGTCACTTCAAAATGAAGCTCGTGGGAGTATTTTGAAATTTCCATGTTTGAAATCCAATACCACTTTCCTTCATGCTTGACTTCATAAGATAGAGTTTAGGGTTAGGGGGTAGATACATGATTTTTCTGGTTTGAATATGTCTAGATCTTGTTTATCAACTGAATTGAATGCTTACTGTATGAGAAGACTATGTGCTTTCGTTTTTTATTTTTTGATTTTTTTTTTATTTTTATGCCCATTTGAATCTTGGTCAAATCCTAGATTTGATCAAGATGTAAACAAGTTTAAAACATGAATATGAAAAATTAAGCCTGTATCCTTCTTAGTCACTCCAAAATGAAGCATTTGGGAGGTTTTTAAAATTTCTATGTTTGAAATCAAAAACTCACTTCTCTTCATGCTTGACTTCGTAAGACAAAGTTTAGGGTTAGGGGGTAGATACATGATTTTTCTATGTCTAGATCTTGTTGATCAACTTGAATTCTTACTGTATGACATAAGAAGACTATTGTCACATCCCGAAATTTTCCAAATTTTTGGAATGTAAAATAAAAATAAAATTCTATGCTTGATGGTTGTCTTGATCAAAATTCGCAAAGAATTAAAACTTTTGTGGTTACTAAAAAGGTATTTCTAAAATAGAGTTTTCATAAACATTTTGTTTTATATTATTTCAAAATTTTATGATTTTGGAATCATAAATATTTTATTTGACTTTGCAAAGTATTGCCCAAGTAGCCATATAGGCCAAGGTGCATAAACCATTTAATATTTTTTATATTTGGAAAATAAAGTATTAAGTGATGTCCTAAAACTTTATTTTTTAAGTTTTACAAATTTCTCAGATTTTGTTTGAATCCATTTGGAGATATAAAACAAAAGTTAAGAAAGAAATCAGAAAAACAAAATTAAAGCGGACTAACTGGGCCGACCAGCATAGATAGCCCATCAACCAGACCCTGGCCTCTTTTACTATTTTTTTCTCCATCTATATTTTTTTTCTTTGGGCCATTTCCCCTGGCCCATTTCTCTCCGTAGCCCAGCCCGGCAGAACAGCTCATCCGGCCGAACGATGCTCGTCTTCCTCCTCACGTACAGATTATACATACGTTACAGCCATGGAATTCTACCTCTTCTCTCTAAATTAGGGCATTCAAGGCAATAAAACGGCTCACCATCAACACGAAAGTTATTACAAATTTAGTAAGGAATCCATTCAGGGTAATATCTCTCCATTTTATTGTGTTAATTGCTCAAACCGACGTCGTGAACCGAATGCCACCCGTCGGCATACACCTCCTGATCTCTCTACTCAGTCCATCTCAATACGAACCGAGGAGAGCACCGTGTGTCCCTTGTTCTTCTCCACCACTTTCATTCACAAAGTTTCTTCAGATGAGCTCTGTACAGCTCGTACCAACCATACCAAAACCAACCACAAACTCGAGTTCATCGCAAGATCTCATCTCCCTCGATCACCACCTCGCGGATTGCTCGCACCAGAAGATGCTCCTCATCAAGGCCTACCTTCAGGACATGATGGTGCATCATTCCGTTGCCGAAGTTTTGCATCCCCGTCATATATTCTTGTTGGTTCCGGCGATACCAGGTGACCCAGCCCGCTTTATTTGGTACCCCTTGATTCTTCTGGTACTCGCGTGTCCTGAGTCACTTGGTTGATTTAATCGCGCAGCCAATTGTCGAGCTCAGCCGAGAGGCCCCATGGCCGCACCAACGCTAACCGTTCTTCGTCATCGTTACTGGGAGAGAAGCTCAACTCTGGACACCATCAGTTCCGCCACGTCGTGCTGAACCTCTTCGTCCACTCCGTCATCCTGGGGAAGCACTGCAGCAACGACGTCATCGACCTTCCGAGCACAGCGCCGGCAAACACCACGACCAAGCGCGCCAGTCGTCGACCCATCAGCTGCTCTTCATATGCTGAACCATGCATTGCAGCCGGTATGAAACCATCACCTTACCCGGTCAGATCTCACATGTACGACCAGGATTTAGATCTGCCTATCCATATTAAAACCAGTAGCCTGTCATGCCTTGTCACGTGTCCTAGTGTCTCGTTATTTTTTTTTTTTTACGTGCATGGTCTGTTATCAATCGATCAGTTCCTGCTAGCTCATAGCATGCCAAATTTTGAAATTCCATAACAATAGATCCAAAGCTCCGTTTCAGATGTTTTCTCTGACGTTGTCTTAGTAATAAAAAAAATTATAATTTTTGTGTAGGAAGTTTTTCGATCCGAGAAACTTTTTCGGATAACTTTTCGTACACCATCAAATCATCAAATCTGTAGCCGCTTCGGTATAATTTTGTAAAATTCATATCTTGAGTTCTACACGTCAATTTTGAACAAATTTTATACCGTTGGAATCAGTAAAATGCCTAGATCATTCTGGACATTTTGCATTTCGATTTCGCACAATTTATTTTCGCGGTATTTCTATGATCCGTAATATCGTTTTTCATCTATAAAAATCGTTTAGACACATTCATCTTGTTCCATGATCACATCTCTCCAATATATTATCCTAGTCCATATTTTTGAAATAGCAATTGAGTTATCTGAGTAAATTGTGATATATCTTAATTTTAGATTTTTCCTCTTACCAATGAAGTGTGGAGATACTCTACACCATACCCCATGAGCTTAAATCCATTTTATCCATGAGCATTTTTTTACCCACATCTTCAATATCATTCATACATATTTCAACCTCATACCCACTAAATCTTATTACCTTATATTGAACTATTCTATTTACAAATGAGTTAATTGAGTAATTCATTTTATCACAAAACCATCTCTAAAGCCATATCTTGCAAGCCATGCCTCATGCCATATCTTCTTTATCCGATGACTAAAATACAATGAATAAAAACTTGTTGTTTGCTTTGTTTGATTATGTTGCTATGAATGATGTGTTTATGTTGTGCTATATTTTAGGTAAATACTATAGATCGGGGTCCGATTGGAAGCTATACGTCGGACGACACAGATGCCGTCGATCGTTATATCAATCGGACGCTTGGTCTTGGACCATCTTTTTTCACATAAATAGGCACGATTGCTTCCAGCTCAGAAAAAAAGGGAGATACGCTGTAACGCCTCCCCTAATCCAGCACACGCGTTCTCCCCGGATCTCACATCTGCGTTCCTCTTGCCAGCTCCGACCTGCTCTTGTTCCTCCGCCGCCCGGACCAGCTCTGCTTCCTTCGCCGCCCCGACCTTCTCTGCTTCATCCACCGGCCTCGGGTACACTGCTACACTGGCTCCTCTACCCAACATCTCGCGCGTCGGCACTGATGTCGCTCCAGCACGATGAGACTTCGGCGGGGCAAAACTACCGGCGGCCGGCGAAAGTTGGTTTCCAAGGCGTTTGGTGGCTGCTCCCCCCCGAATGAGTGGGCTATTGGCTAATTACACCGCTCACGGAAGCCCTCTCGATTCCTCTGGCGACAACACGATTTAGGAACAAGGTAGCAACTGAACTTGGTCCCAACTATACGCTTATGGTCATGAAGTTGGTACATATTTTGTATAATTGCTGGGAACCATTGTCATATATTCAAATCTTGTATGTTTCTACATAGATTGTAATACGCTGCGGACAAACAAGTAGATGCTTCTATGTTTCCATGCTTCCAAATTTTATAGCCGATTCATGTACCAATATGTGGTCATATATTGAATCTGCTTCCATGTTCTGCTAGTTTTGATGCTTGTTTATTTTGTGTGAGATATACATGAACATTTTTCATGTTTGTCAAGCTATATTTTCTTCTTCCATGTAGCGCTTGTTTATGGTGTGTCACATATGCATTCATGCTCCCATCGCCGGCGCGTCTAGCATCCCTTCTCCATTGTGACGGCTGACGGTAATACCCATCAGGACGCACCAAGGGAACATGTTTGAGGAAGCTCGTCTCACGAGCAAGCACATCAGCACCAGGTCGTCTTCCCAATTCTCTTAGATTTCCTACATTATGTCCCCAGCGTGGTTATTTTGGTTTATAAAATTTTATGCTTCCACTAGGTCTCCCAAGTGTTGTGATATGTATATGCACTATGGGCTTAACTGATTGGTAGTGCATCCATGCTTCTTAAGTTTGTATGCATGTTTCTTATATCTCCTACATATGCTTCCTAAGTAAGATGCAATGCGTCGAGCTTCCTTAGTTTGTACATTTGTTTCCAATTTCAAGAGAATTTTAAAAATTACACAATTCTTCTTATATTTCTCCTTTTGTGTTCCAAATGATGTTTGCTATCACATCTACAAATTCTCTTTAAAATGTGGATGGAACATACGTTTGCATAATTAACCTTTTAATTGTAAAATATTATGCAGATTGGAATGTTCAAGCCACCTACGATGTTACTCGGTCCTTTTTCAGTCCATCCTTTGCAAACATGAAGGGGTGCCCTATCTGATTGTTTACTACCAAGTCGATTTCCAGCAATTTGTTTCAAACAAGGTGGAAGTAGACTTCTATTCATTCTGAAGCACACGTCCATTTCTTCTGAAGCATTACATCGTGGCACATGCGCTTGGTTGATGAAAGCATATGCGCATTTCCTTGGAAGCAGATTTCCAACAATTCGGAAGCAAATCTCTGTAGTTTGTAATTGTTACAAGTGAATATATATATACTTTTTTTTTGTTTTGATGGCAACAAATTCCTATTTTGTTTCGAGCAAAACAATATTGTGGTACATGGGAAGCAAACTAGTCGCCATGAAACAACATTTTACTCGATGAAAATGACCTAATGTTTCGATAAGTTACACTGCAAACTACTTATTTAAATCTAACCAGATTCAAAATTATTGGAAGCAAACATGTGTACCTTAGAAACAAATTTTGCTTGTAAGGAAGCAAACTAATGTGTTGCTCGAAAACACATTTTACAACAGTAATTAGTGTCTTGAAGATTAGAAACAATTGGGATAAAAAAATCAAGAATGAAAAGTGCTTCAAAAAACAGTTTTGGAAATAGTTGTAATTAGAGGAATGCATGGTAGGTACGTTATCTGGAGCACCAATGCCTTCTTTGCGAACTACACGCACACAATATGAAGAGGAGAGCGACATTAACGGACCATGTATTACGGGACCATTTAATATGGAAGCATGAAATCCCTGCCAAATCAATGAAACTGGAAGCACGGGGCTTGCTTTCAAATCGTACGGTTCGGCTGCTTCTAATCGGACGGTTAAACATAGGTCCGATGGATGGTAGAAATCGGGTTCCGATTCCTAGCGCTGCCCTATATTTTATCCTATAGTTCGTGTGAAGAGCGACGTGTTTTGTTGAGAGAAGTGAACGATCTTCAATTACAAAAAGGCAAGTGTCACTCATGTCCTAATGTTTTCTATGCATGTAGTTTTTACTTAGTAGAATTTGCATGTGTAGGATGTTTTCAAGTAAAGAGTATATATGCTATGCTATCTGATCCTATAGTCTTAGGATTCCTCTAGTTTTCCTTAGGTTGCCATCGTAAGTAGTTTTGTTTAGCCATGCTACTAGATACGTGGTTGGGATATCATTATGAGATGAGATGAAGAAAATATATTTTTGTTATAAATGAAAACAACTTGATGAATGAAACACCTGGGCGGATTGGTACGAGTGGAGCGTCTGCACGGTGAAAATTGGTGGGGTCCGCCGCCTAGGAACAAAAGGGATTGGACAGGTTTCATGTTTAGTAGCTTCTTGTACAGCCGCATGTCATATGGGCTCTGTCTTGACTAAGTAGGTTGTAGGGACCTGTCCCGACGTGACCAGCAGATGTAGATGTGTAGGTTGGTACGGGTCCGTCCTGAGGGCTCAGGGCCTTACTTCCGAAAATAGTCTCGTCTTAGTCTTCTCCCAACCATTTGAGCAAAATGAGCATCATGGTGGAAAAGGGGCTGACTAAGTCGTGCGGGTAAAGTGTACAAACCTCTGCAGAGTGTTAAAAACTAAGTACTTAGCCGTGTCCCCGGTCACGGACAACTTTGAGCAACTCGGACTCGGAGCTGTTGGAAGATCTCTCTCATCCCAATTTCATAATAAAACTTGATGGGTAAACTTGGGTAGCATTAAGCTGGACTCTAGTGTCTATCCCTGGTGAGCCGACGTGATGAGAACTTGGGTTCATGCTTTTAGGGTTATATTTTCAAAGACAAATGATGTTTACAAAAGGTAGGGAAAATACTCGCTTTTCTGCAAAGACCCTAAACTCCACCAGCCAAATATACATGTAGGTATTAGGCGCCATTTGTGTCCACTAAATAGTGACATCTTGCCAATACATTCAAAGTATTGACCAAATGTTTTTGGTTGTAACTTTACCTGTTGCAGGTATTTGATAGACGAGTGAGTTACGATGATTAGGGTTACGAGTCTATCCTCAACATGCTCGCCTGTGGCACATGAAGACGAAGGACTCCATGCTATCTATATTTCGTTGTAATCTCTGATGTTATGCTAGCCTTGTGCTATGCAAAGTTGTAAGTTATTATGTAACTCTGGATCATGCGAATGTAATAAAGATCTTTGTTTCTTGGTATTACATCTTAAACTGTGTGTGCTAGCGATTGATCCAGGGACTAGCACAATAAAGCACAGAGATCGGCACCCTACCGGGTGAGGTCACTACAGATGGTATCAGAGCATTGTGTTGACCATAGGTTCGTGACCCTAGGATTGGATTAGAAATAGGAAGACCCTAGGATGGAAAATCTATTTGATCATTATTCTATTAAAAATATGTTTTCTTTGTGAACTTCTAGTATTCTTACCTACTCCATTTTCAAAAGTGCTTTCCTCTTGGCTTAGATGACCACCTTATGAAAACCGTCAAGGAAGTAGAGATGATGACCAGGCCCCTGAAACATGAAGAGTGATGATTCATGTGATGTTCTTTGACTCAACAAGAAGGGTTTCATGGAAGACAAATGAAGATTTTAAGAAAGACTTCGACGCAGACTGCACAACACACGAAGATACACCGATGGAGTAGAACAAAAACTTGAAACATCCAAAACAAAGATAGATCGGCCCACCATTATTTTTCTTTTATTGAACCAGGGATATCGTAAGAAAGTACTGATCTTACCAAATTGAGGTATGACCATACTAGCTTGGTTGTGTTTGTGTTATGTTGCTTGATGCTTGTTAGATGATTGTTGTTTGCTTAAATTGCTTTGATCTGCGGTTTTTGGGTAGGAATCATCTTTAGAATCTTTGTATCTATTCTCATCTATACCCAACCCAGAGAATATTTTCTCGGCAACTCGCCATGAAGACAACAATAGTGAAACCAATCCTGATGTCTCCTATCAAGATGAAGAAGCATAGAGTGTGAGATAAACCCTAGTTAAGGATCGATAGAAATGTTTTCAAAACAATTCATAATGGGGACTGAAATATTGATTCAATTCTCCATGGAAAATTTATCCAACTTGTGAGGTTGACCAAGAGTTATAATACAAGATTCAATAAATCAAATACAAAGTAATGATTTGGGTGCAGGATGGATTGATCACCATTCCTACTACTCTTAGTATTCGCTTTCGTAATATTGACTTTGCGAATCTAGAGAGACATACCTACAAAAGAGATGTCGGCGAATAAGCCTAAACCTTAGGGTGGAGAAATATTATACCCTTATAGTAGGCAAGTGCTGCCAAGCGTAGGACTACAACGAGATTGAAGATCTAACCACTAGATGAAGAGTGGTGGAAGTTTGCTGTCGAAGATACCAATAAACAAAGATGAGAAAAGTCGTGAAGTCCTCTCGTCTTGATGTCCTGGTTGACCCAAAGAGTGACCCATCAGTATCAGAAATAGTTCAACAACCAACCATTTGGATTAGAAGTCCTACTATGAAGGAAACCTATTCGACCTTCGAGAGATATGTTGTTCACTATATGTGAATAAACATTCGCCTATTGAATATTAACTCAGAAGCCATAGATATTTCAAAATATGACCAGAGGTCAAGTCATATCCTCGGATGTGCCAAGCCATACCAAATATGAGCTTAGCCTAAACCCAAGACCAAAGACTACCTACAAATTTTTTTCTTTTAAGGGTGGTAGCCTACCCCAACATTTTCCAAACCCATCTTTCTTTCTAGCCTCCTCAAATCTCGGGGACGAGATTTATTTTAAGGGTGGTAGTATGTCACATCCCGAAATTTTCCAAATTTTTGGAATGTAAAATAAAAATAAAATTCTATGCTTGATGGTTGTCTTGATCAAAATTCGCAAAGAATTAAAAATTTTGTGGTTACTAAAAAGGTATTTCTAAAATAGAGTTTTCATAAACATTTTGTTTTATATTATTTCAAAATTTTAAGATTTTGGAATCATAAATATTTTATTTGACTTTGCAAAGTATTGCCCAAGTAGCCATATAGGCCAAGGTGCATAAACCATTTAATATTTTTATATTTGGACAATAAAGTATTAAGTGATGTCCTAAAACTTTATTTTTTAAGTTTTACAAATTTCTCAGATTTTGTTTGAATCCATTTGGAGATATAAAACAAAAGTTAAGAAAGAAATCAGAAAAACAAAATTAAAGCGGACTAACTGGGCCGACCAGCCTAGATAGCCCATCAACCAGCCCCTGGCCTCTTTTACTATTTTTTTCTCCATCTATATTTTTTTCTTTGGGCCATTTCCCCTGGCCCATTTCTCTCCGTAGCCCAGCCCGGCAGAACAGCTCATCCGGCCGAACGATGCTCGTCTTCCTCCTCACGTACAGATTATACATACGTTACAGCCATGGAATTCTACCTCTTCTCTCTAAATTAGGGCATTCAAGGCAATAAAACGGCTCACCATCAACACGAAAGTTATTACAAACTAGTATAAATGCCCGTGCGTTGCCACGGGTTCTCAAATTTTATTTTGCAGATATATAATTCACAACTCACCATGAATCAGGTATCTGCGTGGTTTCAAGTTCTTAGTCTTTTTGTTAATCTTCCGCGGCAAGTCCCGTTACGGGCCGTCATAACTGTCAACTCAACAACCCATCCTTTTAGATGTATTATTGTCTCACAAAACGTGAGCGTTGTAAACACAAGTATAACCGAGAGAATACTTCTTTCTGATTAGTTCAAATAACACTTTGATATTCATAAATATCCGGAGACAAGCTAGATTACATCCTTTTGTGTTAAACATACAAAAGGGGCTCATCACTCTTTGTAGAAAAGAAATCCTAACACTTTCTTTCTAGAAATCCTTTGCAGAAAAGGACTGTAAACAATGTACTCTCTCGAGTTTTATACATAATGGTAAATTACACACTTTAATAGCAGGTATGCTTTGTAGTTGAGTAAATTACATACTTTAATAGCGGGTATGCTTTGTAGTTGAGAGAGTGCAAATGGACCTCCATGTGACTCTCGTGTGCCTATAAAGAAAGTGTGCATTGTAGTTTAGCTTTCTTTTGTTGATAGGATTCACGACGCTTCTTAAGTATCTCATCTTTTTCTTTTCTTTATCCATTTCTGCATATCTCCGTGAAATATAGGACACATATCAACAAACCAGGGAATAAGTCAAATATCATTGAAAAATTGATAGCTTCAAAATATAACAAAATCATCACACCTATATAATAATGTATCTATAAATTTAGGAATTTTAATCTCGACAATTATAAGCATATGACATCCCTTATCAAATTTTGCACGCAATTTGATTGGATGGCTCACTTTGCCTGTCCTTATCAAACTTCTGATTTCCACCAAAAGAGGGTCATATATATGTCCAGTCTCCATTTCTGTGTTTGCTCACATTTGATGCACATGCACATTCATCTGGGATGAACAATCATTGTGAGCAACATTTAGAACCTATAAAGAAAACAAACAATAGTTTAGGCAACCAATAATTTTATATAACAGGCTATATTGTTCATCTCCTTAATAGATAAATAAACTGGCAAATATATATTACCTAACTCCGATATTTGCACTGCTCATCTGATGACGCAATGTTTCTGCGTAAGTTTTTAGTCCACAACAAGACATCCAGAAGTGAAAACCTCCAACACGGAATCGATGGCCCATGCAACATATTTGTGAGGATATACAGACAAAAATACGAAAATCATTTAGTTCTGAACCAGATTCTTAAGAACCATACTTAAATCATTAATCACCTTCAGCACCATTGCTTCCAGAAGGCCAATTAACATGAGGCATGATTTAAGATAAGGTCAGAAAATGGATCACAATCAGGAATGGGGGAACAATAATTCAGATGAAGTTCAGAAGAAGAAAATGAGGAGGTGTTGGATTCAGTTGAGTTACGGCACGTTCTGCATCCATTCCCAACCAGGACATATGTGTAAAGAACCAATCAGTGAAAACACAGGTACAACCTACCCGTATCCATCCAGGACATATCCATGAAGAAAAAATTGTGAAATAGCACGGAGTAGCTTCTGCCGGGTGCTATTAGGAACATAGAGTTGGATATCCCCACAAACTTCATGTCGTAAGTTGCTTCAGGTGTGCAGAGAACAGCTTCTTCGTCGAGGCGTCCCCGCACAGTCACCCTATACCCATGGATCTAACATCTAAGGGAACGATTAAATCCAAAGCAGGGCACTTGAGGAGAATGGCTTACCAGTCCGGTAGGAGGTCCTCGCCGGAGGAGGATGAGGTCGTGGGTGGCGAATGCCTCAGGGTAGCATACATAAAGCGAGGCATCGGCGTCGGCGAGGCCAAGGACCGTGTTGGACCCGCCGCTGCCACGGTTCCATTCCCCACCTTGTTGGACCTGCGGCTACACGTCACGATGGCGCCACAGGATCCGGAGAAGGAAGGCCGCACGCGTTCCTTGTCACCCCGCTTACCTGACGCATCTGCTTCCCCAACGAGCGCATCAACGCGACGCTAGTCGTCCACCGCATTAGCATCCTCCGCTGCCGCTTCCCAGCATCTCGTCCGAACGGATTCGCGTCTAATCTTATATTTGCTCTGATTTCCACAAATGCCAAATCAGTTTTCTCTCATAATTGTTTAACCAACCGCTGCTCGACTCTTTTCCTTCATCCATATCATCCTGCAGTGAAAGAGATCCCGCCATAAAATTTAGAGGTGACGAAAAATCAGAATGCCACAGGAGTTATGCTTATGCCACAGGAGTTAGGAGTAAACACTGTAACAGCCCATTGCCATTGTATGCTATAACAACACTTTAAATAAGGCTAAAAACAGATGTAATGCACCATCAGTGGTAGTCTCAATAGCATAGATTCTAAACAACAACTACCAGCAACCCATCACTACTAATCAAATGCAACAAAATATTTCAGTTAATAATGAAAGAAAATGCCTCTTATAGTTATATGGCTATTCGTTAGCTCAAGCCCTACACCCGATCCTCTAGGTCTTCTGCTTATGCAAACTGCAGTATGCACACGTTTTTGACCTTCAAATGCTGCTAGTGATGAGATTATTCTGGGAGCCCTGCACCCTGTATAGAACTCCATCGGAGAATAATCTCCAGTAGCCCAATGCATATGACCACTAACATGGAACATCAGAATGTAAAGGCAGCAGATTCTGAAAGGAACTTGGTCATCTAGAAGGATACACCAAACATTAAAGAACATAAATGGTGAAATGAAACCTAATGTCAAAATGTATACATAGTTGACCAATATTATCTATTATGGCATACGATAAATAAAGATTGCATACAATGACCATAGTATACTCACGAGTTACAGATGAACCTCTGAAATCACAAACTGATATAAAAGTTTAAAATAAAAAATGGCAAGGCCCATATCTCAATCAGAGATGCATTAGGAATGATACGAAACACCATTGACACATATAAAAATTAATTTTCGCATTTAGAAAGTCAATCTTATGCTTAGTTCAGCGGCATAAATATTTTTCATTGGGTTTGAACAAGAGAACAATGAAAATATGAGCACCCGACATACCGAATCTCTCGAGAAAGGAAACGATAAAACCTACACCAGGAAAGAGAGAAATAGGGGTTAAAAGAAAACAATTTGAACATGTGTGCACTCTTAATTTGTGGAAACTGAAAAGCTAATGGCAAATATAAATTCTGACCATGGGCATCTTTGTTCGACCGAAAAAAGTAGTATTCAATGAAACTACCGAGCAACAAGAGCATGTTAGTATCACCTTACCAAACCCACCCTACAAAACATGGAAAATGGATGAATTTAGAAACTGATGCAAAATGATGTTAATTCAAGAGTACTAAACATGTAATGTAACTCTTCTGTCACCTGTGCGCTATCCCCATCTTCCTCATATTCGTCCTCTTCAGCGTCATGCTGCATCTCTTTCCCTAATGAAAAACAACACACTAATAAGCATCCAAAAACCGGAGTGGGAGAAAACAATTCTCAAAAATTTGTCTACTAAGAATCCAACTGAAATGAACATGCCATATCTCTGTTCCATTTTAGTTTGGACAGTGGAAAAACTGACCTGGATCTATAATTTAGGGGTGGTAAACCAAATTCCTAAACTCCACCTGTCATGCACTTGGGCTTTGTATGGTGATCAACCAAATATACAAGTTACAGAGTAATTCATTTCTGCTTTGCACAAATATACTATTAAAGATCCATCAACCAATGTATATTTATTTATTGATTATAACTGGTTAAATTAATGTTGGATGCAGGAGCACATTGGTATAGGCCAATAAATTAAAATTTGGGGCGTCTAGGTAGAAACATGAACCTTGATAATAGATCATAAGTGGCAGCAAATACCTCAACATATATTTTTGTCTGAAGCTGACATACAAAGGGAGAAAAGAGCACTGAACGGTGGCATGAATCAATTTGTTCATAGCTTATGGTTGCATCTACACATCTGGCAAAATGGCAGCCTTAATACTGTTGTTCAGCATGCTCGGCCGCACAACAAGTAATCCATTTCTACCACACAACTTGGCCAAACAGATTTATCAATTTAAACAGGAGACATGAATAGCCTGCGAAATATGCAAGCATGGGTAAATAAAGTCAAAGCAGAGTATCACTTACGTGTAATCCCACATACACATACACTTGCATAACACAGTCTGCTTGTCAATTGGGATCTGCACCCAGAAATTATAAGGGGTAGAGATTTAGGCAATTGAATAACAGCAATACTACAACAGATTGATACCTCTTTTGGCTCGAATAATAACTGGTTGGACCCTGATGACTGATGATACATTATGAATATGTACAAACCTGGTGTTACATTGGATGGAATCTCTACCTTTTGCTGCTTTTCATCACTGGAGATTCATAGTATCAAAAGGATCACAAGAGCCTCCGACTCCGCAACTCGCACGAGTAAAACAACCGACAGCGACAAGACAATTTATTCTTCATCTTCAGAAGTCCTCCAAAGCATAGCAGCCTTCTTCCCGCCTTGCATATTCAGAAAATCAAAACCGACCCCGAGTCCCTCACTCTGCATAAGACATACGGTTTGTACAACGGATCAACTAACAAAATCCAAAGTGAACAATTTAATTCTTCTGCTTTCTTCCGAACAAACTACATGATTGTAAGTGAACAACATCCAAAGTGAACAATTTAATTCTACTCCACACAATAGAACGTGCTTCAGACTGAATCAAAAAACAAAGCTCAAAAAAGACAAGATATAGTTTATCAATGTATAGGAAGTTTTCATGGGCATTGTTACTGCTCAGTGGTCACCGGTAAACATCAGAAAACATCATTTTCTTTCCAACTTAAAGGAATCAATTAATACAGGAATAAGAAATATGCAGCTTGCACTGTGGATTGAGAGAAACCAAAAAAAAAAGACTTATATCGGCAGATGGAGGAAGTACATCACAAGGAGGCACAACTGGTAGTCCATGTCTCTAACTTACATGTAGTTCTATACACTTCGCTGCAATAGAAGAAAATTTAACATTCAAAGCCAGTAGTTGCAAATTGCAATATGTACATCCTTTCGACAGTTAGGATCCAATCGTGCAAGTAGTAATGCAATTCAGTATTTAATAATAGGAGCCAAAGTATTTCTCAGTGCAACTGCATCATGATCCAAATCCAATATTCAGATAAGAGACTATTTAAATGTTAATTCTAAAATAAAGCATGATCACTGACGGAAAGCTACTTTAAATGTTATGAAAATGCCTAATGCCAATATAAACACGTTGACAAGAATCTATGATACCTCCAATAAAAATTTATAGACATAACTACCTTGTCTACCAAAAATCCATGACACCTCCAATAAAAAACACAACCAACCTTCTACTTCTACAAGTAACATATGCAAAATCTGTGGAAAACATGCATATTGACATACATGCATGTTGAAAACCTTACTTGGTACGACTGTTTTGGCACAATTCAGACAATGGCTATTCGACTATAGGCATGAATCTGAAAGCAGTACAACTACGAAACTACTAAATACAAAATTAGTTGCTAAATGTCTAGAGAAAAGCTAGGGTGAATCTGAAGCAGTACTATGACATCCACATCTACATGACTATATGCATGAATATGAAGCAGTACTACGAAACTAAAAGAAGGGGTGAATCTGATGCAGTGCTACGACATCCCCATCTACAGGCATGAATCTGGAGCTGTACTACGAAACTGGTTCTTGCAGATATTGCATAATTAATAATTGTATGGAGAAAACCTCGAAATTTCCAGCGACGAACGGCGGGGGGCAGAGGAGATGGCAGGTCGATTGGAACTCGGTTTCGTGTTCGCGTGGTCCAGGTCGACGCCAGGTCAGTTGTAGGGCGTCAGCGGCTCCGCGGCGACTTCATGTGAGGCCGGAGGCTCTGCGGCGGCTTCGTGTGAGGCCAATTTCGTGTGAGGTCCCGTGTGCCACCGCGGCCGGCCGGCCGTCATCGTCATCCGTGAAGGCGCTGCTGACGGCCGCCAGCGAGAGGCAGATCTTGGAAAGCATGGGGCTCCGGGGCGTCGGCGGTGGCGTCACGTCGCGGAGGCGGCATGTGGTGTTCCCAAGGACAGGGAACGGCGGGAGGAGGTTGGCGCAGGAGAGGTCGCCGGTGAGCGCTGGAGAGGGGGGGTCTGCACTCACCACTCTCCAAGCGGCGGCGATGCACGACGCGGGGAGGAGTGGGGGCTGCGCGAGGGTTTCCTGGAGTTGGGAATGAAGGAAATTTGGACTGCTGGTCAATTTCTCAAGTCATTAGGGGCTAAACTGCAAAATGTGCAGCGGCGGAATGGATGGAACGACGACGAAGGGATTGACGTATTGGCAGAATAAGGAACACCTTCCTCCTTTTTAAGTAGTGTAGATTTAGTAAGGAATCCATTCAGGGTAATATCTCTCCATTTTATTGTGTTAATTGCTCAAACCGACGTCGTGAACCGAATGCCACCCGTCGGCATACACCTCCCGATCTCTCTACTCAGTCCATCTCAATACGAACCGAGGAGAGCACCGTGTGTCCCTTGTTCTTCTCGACCACTTTCATTCACAAAGTTTCTTCAGATGAGCTCTGTACAGCTCGTACCAACCATACCAAAACCAACCACAAACTCGAGTTCATCGCAAGATCTCATCTCCCTCGATCACCACCTCGCGGATTGCTCGCACCAGAAGATGCTCCTCATCAAGGCCTACCTTCAGGACATGATGGTGCATCATTCCGTTGCCGAAGTTTTGCATCCCCGTCATATATTCTTGTTGGTTCCGGCGATACCAGGTGACCCAGCCCGCTTTATTTGGTACCCCTTGATTCTTCTGGTACTCGCGTGTCCTGAGTCACTTGGTTGATTTAATCGCGCAGCCAATTGTCGAGCTCAGCCGAGAGGCCCCATGGCCGCACCAACGCTAACCGTTCTTCGTCATCGTTACTGGGAGAGAAGCTCAACTCTGGACACCATCAGTTCCGCCACGTCGTGCTGAACCTCTTCGTCCACTCCGTCATCCTGGGGAAGCACTGCAGCAACGACGTCATCGACCTTCCGAGCACAGCGCCGGCAAACACCACGACCAAGCGCGCCAGTCGTCGACCCATCAGCTGCTCTTCATATGCTGAACCATGCATTGCAGCCGGTATGAAACCATCACCTTACCCGGTCAGATCTCACATGTACGACCAGGATTTAGATCTGCCTATCCATATTAAAACCAGTAGCCTGTCATGCCTTGTCACGTGTCCTAGTGTCTCGTTATTTTTTTTTTTACGTGCATGGTCTGTTATCAATCGATCAGTTCCTGCTAGCTCATAGCATGCCAAATTTTGAAATTCCATAACAATAGATCCAAAGCTCCGTTTCAGATGTTTTCTCTGACGTTGTCTTAGTAATAAAATTCTCTATAATTTTTGTGTAGGAAGTTTTTCGATCCGAGAAACTTTTTCGGACAACTTTTCGTACACCATCAAATCATAGCCGCTTCGGTATAATTTTGTAAAATTCATATCTTGAGTTCTACACGTCAATTTTCAACAAACTTTATACCGTTGGAATCAGTAAAATGCCTAGATCATTCTGGACATTTTGCATTTCGATTTCGCACAATTTATTTTCGCGGTATTTCTATGATCCGTAATATCGTTTTTCATCTATAAAAATCGTTTAGAAACATTCATCTTGTTCCATGATCACATCTCTCCAATATATTATCCTAGTCCATATTTTTGAAATAGCAATTGAGTTATCTGAGTAAATTGTGATATATCTTAATTTTAGATTTTTCCTCTTACCAATGAAGTGTGGAGATACTCTACACCATACCCCATGAGCTTAAATCCATTTTATCCATGAGCATTTTTTTTACCCACATCTTCAATATCATTCATACATATTTCAACCTCATACCCACTAAATCTTATTACCTTATATTGAACTATTCAATTTACAAATGAGTTAATTGAGTAATTCATTATATCACAAAACCATCTCCAAAGCCATATCTTGCAAGCCATGCCTCATGCCATATCTTCTTTATCCGATGACTAAAATACAATGAATAAAAACTTGTTGTTTGCTTTGTTTGATTATGTTGCTATGAATGATGTGTTTATGTTGTGCTATATTTTATCTTATAGTTCGTGTGAAGAGCGACGTGTTTTGTTGAGAGAAGTGAACGATCTTCAATTACAAAAAGGCAAGTGTCACTCATGTCCTAATGTTTTCTATGCATGTAGTTTTTACTTAGTAGAATTTGCATGTGTAGGATGTTTTCAAGTAAAGAGTATATATGCTATGCTATCTGATCCTATAGTCTTAGGATTCCTCTAGTTTTCCTTAGGTTGCCATCGTAAGTAGTTTTGATTAGCCATGCTACTAGATACGTGGTTGGGATATCATTATGAGATGAGATGAAGAAAATATATTTTTGTTATAAATGAAAACAACTTGATGAATGAAACACCTGGGCGGATTGGTACGAGTGGAGCGTCTGCACGGTGAAAATTGGTGGGGTCCGCCGCCCAGGAACAAAAGGGATTGTACAGGTTTCATGTTTAGTAGCTTCTTGTACAGCCGCATGTCATATGGGCTCTGTCTTGACTAAGTAGGTTGTAGGGACCTGTCCCGACGTGACCAGCGAGATGTAGATGTGTAGGTTGGTACGGGTCCGTCCTGAGGGCTCAGGGCCTTACTTCCAAAAATAGTCTCGTCTTAGTCTTCTCCCAACCATTTGAGCAAAATGAGCATCATGGTGGAAAAGGGGCTGACTAAGTCGTGCGGGTAAAGTGTACAAACCTCTGTAGAGTGTTAGAAACTAAGTACTTAGCCGTGTCCCCGGTTACGGACAACTTTGAGCAACTGGACCTGGAGCTGTTGGAAGATCTCTCTCATCCCAATTTCATAATAAAACTTGATGGGTAAACTTGGGTAGCATTAAGCTGGACTCTAGTGTCTATCCCTGGTGAGCCAGCGTGATGAGAACTTGGGTTCATGCTTTTAGGGTTATATTTTCAAAGACAAATGATGTTTACAAAAGGTAGGGAAAATACTCGCTTTTCTGCGAAGAGCCTAAACTCCACCAGCCAAATATACATGTAGGTATTAGGCGCCATTTGTGTCCACTAAATAGTGACATCTTGCCAATACATTCAAAGTATTGACCAAATGTTTTTGGCTGTAACTTTACCTGTTGCAGGTATTTGATAGACGAGTGAGTTACGATGATTAGGGTTACGAGTCTATCCTCAACATGCTCGCCTGTGGCACATGAAGACGAAGGACTCCATGCTGTCTTTATTTCGTTGTAATCTCTGATGTTATGCTAGCCTTGTGCTATGCAAAGTTGTAAGTTATTATGTAACTCTGGATCATGCGAATGTAATAAAGATCTTTGTTTCTTGGTATTACATCTTAAACTGTGTGTGCTAGCGATTGATCCAGGGACTAGCACAATAAAGCACAGAGATCGGCACCCTACCGGGTGAGGTCACTAAAACTATTTGCCTTGGTTTTTCATTTTTTTTTGAATTTTTATGCCCATTTGAATTTTGGTCAAATCCTTGGGCTGACCAAGATTGAAACAAGTTAAAAACATGAATATTAAAAAGTAAGAATTATCGATCCTTCTTAGTCACTCCAAAATGAAGCTCGTGGGAGTATTTTGAAATTTCCATGTTTGAAACCCGATACCACTTCTCTTCATGCTTGAATTCATAAGATAGAGTTTAGGGTTAGGGGTAGATACATGATTTTTCTGGTTTGAATATGTCTAGACCTTGTTTATTGTAATGTCCCAGGTTTAGAGACGATCGAGGGGTAGATTTTAGAAAGGGATGTGCATTGCATCGTAAATTCCGGGGAAATTTCGCGCTTTTAAAACAAAACTGCATCGAAGGGGGACAAGTTTCTCTCTCGACACCTTACAGGGTTAGGGTTTCGAGAGTGCGACAAACTTGTTCTTATTCAACTAAATTAGGGTTTTGAGAAGAGAGAAGGGATATTGCATTACAAACTTAAGTTGCATGATTGAATTCAATTTTAAGTTGCATGATTGAATTCAAACCTAAGTGGAATTTGAATTTCAAATTCAAACATTAAATAAATACCCCATAATTCAATTGTGAGGAAATTCATTAAGTAAATTATAAATAATGCACATTATGAACAATACAAATAATAAGTAAAGCTCATTAGAGAAAACCTTGAGCTTTATTGATTAACACACAATATACATTGTCTTTACAATATTCACAATTGAAATAAAGGAATATTACAACACATTACAAGAATTGGGAAAATAGAAAAAGAAAATAAAAGAAAAGTACAATGTCATATTCTATCCTAAAACTACAAGCTAATCTTCATTTAAGCTTGAGCTAGATGATCTTGCACTTCATCTTGATTTCCCTGCACACAAACACAACAAGCACAAGTTATGCCAAGTGGCATTGCCACTTGGCAGGTTAGAAGGAAAATGGAAATGGAGAGGATATGATCAACTCTGCCGAGCTGATCCTCTCACAGCCAAGTTCAAAGCATCAGGTACAGACACACACACACAAGCTGCTCACACAGCTAGTGTGCATGTGCAACAGCAAACCATGCTTGTACATGCACAACAGCATATACACACGGCCAGAGTGAGTCATCAACAAGTGTCAGGCACTGCTGTCGACCAAGGGAGCCAAGTGAGGTTCATATAAAACCTTTTCCACCGCCAGAACCCTAGCTGTTCATCGGCAGCAGCTCCACAGGGTAAGAACACCAAGAACAGCAAGAACAGGTGAACAGGCAGAGCTGTCTCACCTATTCCAAAATCACCACAGAACCAACCCAAGCATCACAGGCTTGCAAGGAGGAGCAGGGCAAGCATAAGATCAACATAGAAGCAATCCTCTACAACAACAAAACCATCTAGGAGCTGGAGTGAGGTCCATCAAATCAGCCTGAGCAAAACCTTGGTTTGCTCATAAATAAGCATCTGCATATGTCACAGCAGCCAAAATGGGTAGAATACCCAGTTTGTATCATCATCTGGCTACTAAGCCATTTGGTGCAAGCAAACTGAAGATCAGTCAGAAGGAAATCACCAAGGGAACATTGGTATGTCAGTATGGTGACACTACCAGAGAAATCCAACATGGATTAATTCCTAACTAACCATTCCAATTCACCTAGCACTAAATGGTTCATTAACCATCAGAGTTTAGACAAATCATTGTCTATTTGATTTCAACATCAAAAGCTACTGGCAATCCAACAAAAGGATCACCCAGAAAGCATCCAGTGAGTCACAGCTAGCCAACAAGGGTGGGAGCTACCTAAACAGCAAAGAATTGCTGTCAAGGCCATCTCAACCACTTAACCAATCCAAACAAATAAGCCATGCACAGTTATCATCACCCAGTAGGGTTCAAAAGGAGGGCTAGGGTACATAACCAAGTGTTGGCATCCATCTAGCCCTACCAAACTCAATGAAATGATCATAACTGCAGAGCAGTTCACATCAATTATCCATGTGATCAAGCCAAACTAGATAGATAATTGAAATACACAAGCAACCAGTGGTACAGACACTTGCAAATGATCTAGATGATCACTGCAAGCAACAGCAGACAATTGATCAGGCAAGGCCTGCACCAGCACAAGGCATGGTGATACACAATCACCAGTACAAGCACCAGACAGATCACGAGCGATGAAGTTCAGCAAGCAACCATCAAGCAGTGATGATCACAGGATTATCAGGGCTTGCCTAAGCATGCAAAAGCTTGACAGGGGCAAGTCTGGCAGCAATTCATGAACCATATAAATGAAGTAGCCACAGTTAATCAACAGATGCTTCACAGATAAACACATAAATAATTTATGATTGTATCCAGAAGCACATCAAATACTTGATGAACCACTGGATCATAATCCACAAGCAAAGCACATATCAATTCATCACTGAATAACCATGATAAGACCACAGTAATGCTCAATTGAGCATAATCATAAACTGAGCACAAGTATTGGTACACAATGGCTCTGGCACTTGCAAAATGGCAAGAACTACACACTGTAATCAAGCCAGAGCAAAATTACATGAACACACTTGAGTATCAGGCAAGCTTAGTAACAAGAACAGAGGCACGGAGATAGATTTAGACAAGAAATGCTAGCATAGCACAGCAGCTAGGGAGCAGGCAAGCATGGCACAGCAGCAGGGCACAACAGCTCACGAGCAGGCTAGCAAAGCACGGCAGTAGAGCATCGGCATGGTGAGCATCTCTGCACAGAGAGACACACCATGGCCAGAGCTAGAGGAGGTAGAAGATCATGCACAGGAGAGGGGAAGAAGGGAGGCGCACTTACCCGGGGACAAGCAGATCGACGCAGTCATGGCGGCCACGGCGGCACACGCCGAAGCGCGGCGGCGCCAGGCCAAGCCAAGCCATGGCAGCGCCACAGCACCACCTGCACCACGGCGGCGAAGCCACGACGACCGCCAACATGAATCGCCGGCGAGGGCCATAACCCTAGTACCAGAGAGGGTCGGGGATGAACGCAGCAGGACGCCCGCAGAAAATCGACGCGGACAGATCGACGCGCCGTCGTGAGGCGAGTCGATTGCGCCCCATGGCGAGGGCCAAGTCCGGCGGAGCTCGCCGGAATCGAGCGGCGACGGCGGAGGCGACACGGATCGCCAGAGAGGGGAATTAGGGTTAGGGTTTCGGACGAGAGCGAGAGAGAGAGAGAGAGAGAGAGAGAGAGAGAGAGAGAGAGAGAGAGAGAGAGAGAGAGAGTGAGGATGGTCGAGCCGGACCAGGTGGGTCGGTCGACCTAACCCACTGGTTTACACCGACAGGTGGGCCCAGGGTTAATTTGGTCTTTTCCAAATTCCTTTAAAACACACAAACTTTGACCAAATTTTATAAAATCATTATAGCTCTAAAAAATAATTAAGAATATGAAAACCACTCAGTATTGATGACTCTATTATAATAAAATATGAAATAGAATTTTTGAAGTTAAACAAGAATAAGTTCAAATTTGATGATTTAAATAATAATTTAAATCACACAATTTATTTTCAATAATAAAAATAAGTCCATAAATTCTTTTGGACTCTAAAAACACCTTGACAACATTTCAAGGTTGTATTTTGCCCTAAACAGAGAATCCCTAAGTTATTCTTAGTATCAACCTCTCACATGAAATAATAACGACATCGGAAGGGGGGAACAAACCCTAAAACTGGAATCATGCATCAATGCTTCTTTAACCATTGCCCTTATCGGACAATGATGCTATTTTTCAGCAACAGAGGACAAGGGTCAGTCCACACCATCCAACTGCAACACTTTGCAGTGTTCAGGCAAGTTCATCGCTTGCTCATGTCATTCGAGTATTTTTATCAAATTACTTGCAAAGTACTATGTTTATCACTATTGCACAAAAAGGCAAAACCACTATTTTCATAACTATGAATATGACTAAGTGGTGGGCAATGGAACCATGGATTGTGTTGATATGGTGGAGGTTCCATTGCAAGGGTTTATATCCATCTAGGATTAAACAACAAATGTCGTCCGATGATTCTTGTGCCGTAATACCCGTGTTAACCATAAGATCCGGAGTGGGACGGAGTAGTCAAAAGTGTTTCCACCTCTCGTTCATCAACGGATGCGCTTTACTGTAGTACACTTGTAATCCAAGGGGGCAAGCTGGTGAGGCTGGGGAGTCCTAAGTCCCCACGGCATTGTCCGTAGTACACTTGTCGCCCGAAGGAGCAAGCTGGTGAGGCTGGGGAGTCCTAAGTTCCCACGGTATTGCGGTCTAGGATGGGTTGCAGCTACCGGCGAAGGAGTTTGGTTCGATCCCAGACTGTCGTCGTGGTCGGGGTCCATCCTTAATTGGTGTAAGAGGACCGACGAGGACCCAGGGTCGGGGCATGCAACAAAGGGTGGGTGTTCGAGGTAGCGGAGGAACATGATTGGCTAGACCTTATACCGGGCCCCACACCGAAGGAAGTGTGGACGGGAAAGCTGCCCGGTTGGCACCAAGGTTAAGATCTCTTATGGGTAAAGCAACACACCTCTGCGAGTGTAATGAATCGTGACCGTCACTCCTTGTTCCGGGATTTGGAACTGCGAACGCTGCCGGAAAGGAACTCCATGAAGTTCTAGTAAACCGGTGAAGACTGACGTACATAGTTCTTTGAAATAAAAGCAACCTCTTGAAGAAATGTTTATCAAAACTTGCATTGGTATTAGACTTTCTGGTCTAATATCGTAGCTAGTACATTAAACACCTCTTTTCTATAATGAACTTGTTGAGTACGCTCGTACTCATACCACTCTTAAATCCCCTACTTAGATTGTCTGAACCATCTGGTGGAGGACAACGACAACCCTGAAGGAGCCGACATCATCGGCTATGAAGAAC
>NW_025899915.1:0-20605 GCF_022539505.1 Lolium rigidum | reverse complement strand
AAGAAACTTTTATAGCACATAGAGGATGACATGCGGGTCCCATGAGCCAGAAGGTTCCTCAACGTTTCAAACGTGGCATGAGATCGAAAGAAAAAGGCAAGTGACCAAATATCAGGAGCCAAAAATAATTCAAGAAAAGAAACTTGAGTGTACATAGAGGATGACATGCGGGTCCTGTGGGGACCCCGGACTAGTTGTCCGAAATACCCTGTTATGTATACAATTCACGATCCCATGATCAGTGCGTCGTGAACACATAACCGAACTGATATCAAATTACACCATCCATTACAAAGCGGAATAAGAAAAATTACAATAAGGTCTCATGACCAAAATTTACATAATAGCCTCGAAGGGCCTAACTAAACATCAGAGTAGCATCATCACTTCAACAGCGCGGAGCCCAAGTCATCTGCCATAAACCCTACAGGCAACTGACTGGGAAGACGTTCCTAGCTCGCATAGACAAAGTCAACTCCTTCTTCATCCGTCGTGCTCCTCCAAGTCTGGCCAAGTAAATAGCCAGGGACAAAGCCGTGAGTACATTTGGAATTGTACTCGCAAACCATCACGAAGGTACTTTGCAAGGGTGCAAGATAACAAGTGCTAATCTAAGATGACAAGAGGGAAGAGTTAATTTCTCTTGTGGAAATAGCATGATAAAGAGAAGTAGTTCCTCTTGTGGAAATAGCATCCCAACATCACAGTTGAAGGGGACACTAAGAAAGTAGTAAGACATTTATATGCCTTGTTTGAAGAAGACACTTCATATAGGTCCTATGGCATCTCTATATCTTTATTGAAGAAGAGTTCCTCTACATGAATCACTAGGAAGGGTCACCCAATTTTTGTTTCATTTTCCTCGACCATCTCCATATGGTCGGCACCAGCCTTTCCGTACCCTTCCGGTACATCCAACACACACATTTCCTTTGGAAATCATTTTCTAAACCAAAACTCGACACAGCTCGGTAACGGCCATCCCAACCGTCCATGACCGCGGACGCGGCTATTCGAATAGTTTTAACTCTGTAGAGTGTGCGCACTTTCCCCACAAGATCTGATAAATCCGTCGGGATCATCCCCGGTTCGCCATACGAAAGTATGCGGGTCTCGGATAATCAGTCGAAGCCTTTCGCCCATTCAACTTAGCAAGAGGTCCTACCCTATGGAGTATGTACCTCCCCAGTACCGTGGCAGCTCACCTCCTCTTGAGCGTGGCTCCACCGCCAAGCAAGGAGACCCATAGTGTCTTCCGGACGGGTCAGCCCCGAAGGCCTCCCGTTATACGATTGTCTCCAACTACGACAACCCGGACTCGGGGGTAACTTTACCCTTGTATAGTTGTGCGGTGCCTCATGCTAAGAAGAACAAACGTCAAACTAAGCCCCGTGCCCACGTTGGAGTAGTGTGGTTGCGCGGGTTAATTGTTCCGGCGCATACGAGAGAACCATGTGTCGTTTTCTCAAAAACCCAAGTCACACACTTTCCTCTTTCCAACCATCTTTGTCAAGATCCTTTCTTTTCGTAAACCATACGCTTGGGTAGATCGCCTCACCCAAGGTTTTCATAAACATTTACAACAAGGTAAACCTTGAGGGGTTCCCAACCTAAAGTTTCATGATGGAACTAGAACACAACATGGTCGTGACGCTATTCATCAAGACCACTTAGTGGATGTGTGGAGGTGTCAAAAAGGGGTCGGCATACTCACGGGAAGTGTACCGAGACATCATCATTGTAGAGATACGACAAGTTTGTCGGAATCACCACTACTCCACTAAGGGGGTGTAGGTGGATTGTCACTAATGATTTACATGCTCAAGGCAAGCACGTAAGTGGCCAACATAATAGGGATAACACTTTCAGATTTGTGTCATTAACCAACAACATATAAGAAGAGGTGTTGGGAATCATCACACTTCTACATACCTGAGGTGGGTAGGCATACTCTTACCAAAGTGAGAGTACACCAAGGTCAAATTGTCATTTATCAATTCACTAGGAGGGGTGTATGAGTGAATTGCAAAGTAGGATAACATTCTCAAGGGAAGCATGAGAAGACAAACAAGTGAGGTGACATACTATGGTCATTTTTAGTACACAACACTCATTAAGAGGTGCATAATACACGACCAAGAAGATCATCATGCTAAAGATTAAGCATGCATGACACAAACGGAGAATAACACACCATAGATAATGGAATAAGAACAACAATAAAGTGTCAACAATATGTGACACAAACATTCAGAGATCAATAGATGGCTTGCCTTGGTTGGCTTGTCCCTGGTCCTCTTCAAATCCTTCTCCAAAATCCTCCCCTTCAATTTTCCCCTCGTTCGTATCTAGCGTCGCAAAAGTAAATAATGCAAACAATCAACCCATAGCTCAAGAACCAAGGGTTAAGTAAAAAAAAATAAAAAAAAATGCAGGGGAGTTGTTTGACAGTAACAAATCATGGGTTGGCTATTTTTAAAACAAAGTGATGGCAAGGATTTGAATAAACCAAATACATTTCAAAACTAACATTGCATGTGTCACACATACACTCACTAACAGAGACAAAATTTCATGAACAGAGACTAATTGTATTTTTCCTAGATGGACAGTAACAAAGCAAGATTAACACAATTGGATTCATACAAAAACATTAATTTTTCAATTTTAGAAATTAGAAATACTAAACAATAACCAGTGATCATGTTTAATACATTAAAAATCGTACAAAAGTCCTAAAAATACAAGGCCAGTGGCATTGGAAAGTTAATGAAATTTATGAACTAATGCACTTGGTTTCACTCGATTTGGATTAGTATAACTCGATATATACACAAAACAGTGCCACTGGTTTCTAGCAAATTTCAAAAATTAAAACGGGCGGGAAAGTTTTCTGGGCCGCGCGAGGTGGAGTTGTTGGGCTGGCCCAGGTGAGTGTCCAGGTGGAGAGGTAGGAGAGAAAAAAATAAAAAGAAAGGGAGGGGCCCAGATGGGCCAGGCCTGCACGGGCCGACGTGGCCAACCGGCCATGCACGCGCACGCTCGGGAGGTTTCTGCCTCCCGCGACCAGTTACGTTCGCTGGCGGACGGAAAGAAAGGGCGGGCGGCCAGGAGCTTACCGAGGGCGGCGGCGGTCGTCGGCGGTGGCTGGGCGAGCGGCGGAGTGCTGGCGCTGTCCAGGGGCGGGCTCGGCAGCGTCCTGCGCGACCACAGCAGCTCCTCCGTCGGGCTCTCCTCCGCAGCACATCCGGGGCGGAGCTCGGCGGCGGCGATCTCTGGTGGACCTAGGCGGCGAGAAGAGGGTGGTTAGGTCTGGGAGACGAGGTCGAGCAAGGTGGGGCAGAGAGACAGGGACTAGAACGACGGGGGCGAGCCCGAGCTTGCCCGTCATCCGCGTGGTGACCACGGGGTGGGAAACTTTCCTCGCCGAGCAGCGGCCGGCCAGAGAGGCATTGCGGCGCTCTCTGCTGAACAAGAGAGGCGAGGGGAGTTGTAAGGGGCTCGTCCTTGCGCTGTCGTCAGCAAGGGAGAGGGAAGGGGCTCGTGTGCACGGACTGGCTCGACCTGGGGCAGTCGTTTTGAGCAAGGGCTTGGGTGCCTGTACTGCATAGACGGGCATGTCTTGGCTGGTTCATGCGTGCGCGGACAGGCGCGTCCTGCAATAGTCGCTTGGGCTTGGGGTCGTGCTCACGTTCTGGGACCTGGCCGTAGAGTTCTGGCGTGCCTAGTCATGATACGGCGGGTGTGAGTTGGTTTAGGTGTGTTTCCTGGTAGTCTAGGTTAGCTAGATCGTGTGGTATCGGTTTGGGCTGGGGCAAGCACAAGCACAACCTTTGATCAAAACTTGTCCCGTCCAACTCCTCTTTTCATGCAAAACAAGCAAATAGTAGAGTTGCCCGAAGTAGAGAGGAGAATGTGAGGTAGATGGCTGAAAAAAAAAAGTGCAAAACGAACACTGCTTCGTTTGGAAAAGATGAGAAAAGTTGGTCAATATTTTTCCCGAAATAGGATTTTGAGAGGGATTCAGAATACAAGTGATGTTTTTTTTTCCTAGTGTTTTGTGATGCTTGGCGTGTGGTGCAAAGGTCCACAAGTTCTAAGTTTTCAGAAAAAGGTTTAGCCCCTATTTGATTTGAACTACAAAATTGGCCGAGAAGAGGTCGAAATGGTATTATAACCAATGTAAATTTTGGGCTAGTTATGTTCTCTGCCCAAAATGTGGGCTTTGCATAATTTTACCAAATTTCAAAATATAAGTTTTGATGCATGAAATGAAAGAACCACCATTTCAATGCATTAAATAAAAACATAACTTTGTAAAGATTATATTAAAAAAAGAGGTATTATTCCTCACACTCCTTTCTTGATATATCATAAACGAAAAATAAATTTGTAAATGAGTTTGATAACCAAGAGAGGGATGGCTTTAAGTAGCTAAGTGAGAGACGAGCACAAAGTTTAAATAGAAATATAGAAATAAAGTTGACAAAATAAGTGAGGATATAACATCTTCAAAACTCCTTTTTTTTCAAAAACACAAAACAATAGTGAAAGTAGTTTTATTGATCTTAGATACATATGGTTTTGTTTGCAAAAAGATGAGGGGTTTTATAAGAGTCCAATGATCCAAAAACAGATTAAAAATGGACCCTTTCAAAATTCTTTAGGAAGCCCAAAACTACATATTAAATTTTAAAGATACACAAAGTATGGGTAATCCATTAGGACATCACTTTGGGTCAAAACAAAATATCTTTTAGAAACACTTTTTGTGATACTATGATCTAAGGTGACCATAGTTAATTTTCAAAAGAAAGGTTTTTGGCAAGATCCTCTCAATTAAGATTTTAAGTCATGGGACAACTCAAAAGGAGGTTTGGTGACTTTTGTCAAAAGCTTCAAATGTTTTTGAAGAGAGGGGGTTGAGGTAATACAAGAGGGGCCATAGCTTAGCTTTTTTTTTTTTTTGAGACTAGAAGATGTGAGTTGGGGTACTTATGTGAAAACACAAAACATAGGGTTCTATGTATTGGTAGGGAAAGGAAAAGAATTTTGCAGGGCCACATATGTGTTTTATTTAGTGAGTTGCTAAGTTGTCTTATTATTAAAGGTCTTGTTCTTGTAGGTAGCTCAAGACAAAACTTAACAAACAGAACAAGACAATACATCTACCAACAGATCAAGGCAATTCATATTAACAAGCAAATCAAGACAATTCATCTAATTATTCTTTAGAAAAAGTTTTTGTTCCCCCTGATTTTTGCACTATGGACAACTAAACGAGGTTGCAAAAGTTGGGGTGTGACAGATCTTCCACCCTTAAAATAATCTCGTCCCGAGATTACTAAGCGTAGGACTAGAGAGGTTTCAAAGTTGACTAAAGTTAGACTCCATTCTTCTGTAGATGTGCCGTTGTTGAGAGGGTTGCAACTTCAGCTTCTGAGAGACATGGTAACCTTTGGCCGAGGGCACTCTTCGTGAAGAGGTTGACTACTCCATGCATGTGTTGGATCTGTAGCTTCTTTACGATCCTAGCGGAGGTTCAAGACTGTGGGAGGGTTAGTGCACCCAATGGTGCTTGAGCGGGGTTGAAAACTTTTTAGAGTTAGTTTAAATTTAGTGGAAGACGAAGTCTTCCACCCTTAAGATTGTTTATCGGGGGAGGGGTTAAAAACTCTAAGCTTCGACCACGGGTCTTGTCGGACGCTTTCAAAGAAGTCATAGATCTCTCGTCTTGAGTCGAACATCTTCAGAGGGCGTTGTGTAGACCACAACTTCAAGAGGAGTTAGTGCATCCCAAGTTCCCAACGGTGTTTTAGAAAGGTTTAAAAAATTTAGGGTTAGCTCCATTTTTTAGTGGAAGACCCCTTAAGATTTTCATCGTCTTTTGGAAAAACTCAGGGCTTCTGCCTTGTAGTTCTGTCTAGAGCTTCTGAAGAAGTCATCGATCTTCCGCATTCAGTTGAAGAATCTTCAGGGGATATGTGTAGATCACGGCTTCAAGAGGCACTCACGGTGTTAACTAAACCATAGGACACATGGTAAGTTAGTAAGTTAATGAAACGCCTGGTTGGTATCCATATGAAGCAGCAACAAATGTCATCGAAGACAATCTTCAGCTGGAGGGTCAGTGCTAACTTATACCAGTTAAGAAGTGAGCGGGTAAACTACACCTAATCTTGATTCTTAAGGTATCTTCAGGAGCTTCACTTGATGAGGGCCAGATGAACCATGTGATGTAACTTGGCTTTGACGCCATTGTCCTCTCAGTTTGTTAGACGACGTGTTAGAGGGTGTTTTCAAGAAGATATCCTCGAAGTTAACGCGATTATACTCCAAGGTCAGACCAAGTTAGTAAGGCTTCTCGCCGAGGTGCAGTCACTTCTGAAGGTAGGGGCTTCTTCTTCGTTGGCGTAGTAGAGTTGCTTCAGCTGATCTTGAAGGTTGTTAGCGCAGATGGGGTTTAGGTTAGTTTTTATGACGGTTGAAAAACAACTGTTAACCTATCCAACTAACTAGCAGTTAGCAATACATCGGCGAGGTAGGTGTGGCTGAAAACATCTTAGGGAGGCTTCCTACGCTGGGTTATCACACTAAGAGTATTTTTCATACCGAAGGACCAAGACAATCATACACACAAGAAACAGATCAAAACACTCCAGGCAGCATACTGGGAAACAACAAGCAATCAGCACACCAAACAAGGCACTCTAAGTATCTAGGGATACCTAATACGTGGGGGGGTAGCTCAATCGAAGCGATTGAGTTTGTCCTATCCATCCTATAGGTTTGGGGCTGGTCACATATGTTGGCGTCTTCATCTTGTTCACATTGTCTTCAACAAGGATTCTTGGAGCAGTTGATTGTGAGGCCGCCAGGGGTCAAGTCATCGATGTTGAAGCGGAGGCGAAAATTGCGTAGAACTCATGGTCTCATCATCCTGAGGACGTGAGGTCTTCAGAGGGGTAGCTGCTGATGTACTCCCGAAGTCGACAACTTCTTGTAGTTGGCTAAAAATTACTAGTCAAGAACTGAGGACTTGATCCCTGACGACTGCAAAAATGCGAGTCCAAAGAGGAACAAGGTCAGCTCCCTGACAGACTTTGGTGACAACCAAAGACATGATCTAATTATACCTTTGTGGGCACACTAAGTCGGCCTCCAATCTTCAATAGCTGCTGTTGGAGATACATAAATCTTCCAAAAAGGTTGATCCATCCTCTACTTCGAGTCTCCGGGTCTGAGTCGGGGACATCGTCCAATATGTAGTTTTGAAGTGGATGAGACAATAGAGTAAGAATTTTCAAACATTTATAAAGCAGAGAGATAAGAATGTAGAAGTTTTGAAGGAATAAGAGGAGTAGAAGCTATGCTTCCGGTTAAAGAAAGAATTTGTTTGGTAAATAGTTTTGCTCAAGTACTTGTTTCCTAACCAACGTCCATGCTAACTAAGGTCTCCTACAGTCAGGATAGCTCTGATACCAGCTCTGTGGGGACCCCGGACTAGCTGTCCGAAATACCCTGTTATGTATACAATTCACGATCCCATGATCAGTGCGTCGTGAACACATAACCGAACTGATATCAAATTACACCATCCATTACAAAGCGGAATAAGAAAAATTACAATAAGGTCTCACTACAAAGGAAAATATATTTTTTGACAAATCACTTTCGTCATGTATAAGCAAAAATTCGTCAACGATTACATTGGGGTGACGAATTTTGATCGTCAAGGGGTTCGTCACAGAAGCTCCGTCATAAAATATCGGGGGTGACGGTATGCTCATTTTCGTCAACGTCAAACGTTTGATTGTGACGACTTAGAAATCCGTCAACGTTTAGTGTTAATCGTTGACAGACAGATTTGTCACTAAAAATTGGGAATTTCGTTAATATCAAAATGCTAGGAAGAATCTGATTGGTCCAAAAAATCTAACATGGCCTTACATGTGGGTCCCATCATGCTGATGTGGCTGCTGACAACGTGGGTCCGACATCACTTAAGTGGATGCTGGCATGTGGGTCCAAATGGTAGTGACGTGGCATTATGTCATGTTGGAGACCCACACGGTGCGAGATTGCATTTTATTGCATTTTATTCATGACGTTATTTTGGTATTTTTGGATTTGTTTTCAACCAACTATATGTTTTGACGCAATGAATATCTAGAAATATATGAAGTCAAATATGCAACATATAACCGACAGATATTCACAAAAAAAATTTACAAACACATAGAGTTACGAGCTCGAGACTACATCAGGTCCCCAAAACTTATGAACGCTTGACATCATACTAGTATTTCAAGCATCTAAGCATCTAACAACAAAATATCAGCTTGCTTGCATGCAGCCATGATCCTTTCAACAAATTCCTCTTGACAGCAACCTTACATTCAGCTAGTACCTGCACACGTATTCATTACCAGATTAGATAATGCACAAGAATAAACAGATTATATCTCTCTTCTTTATTTCCAGAAAGAAAGAAAATAATGAGTCTTGCTGGCATTTGCTATGTTGACAAGAATAAACTGAACATATGTGGCGGAGATACTGCAATTTAGTACCTGGTGAGATTTTGAAACGAATACCCATAGTCTTCTCCAATGTGCAGCCAATCCGGCGAAATCTTATAAACTCACCCCAATCATGATGGGCTATTCTGCAACTAAAAAATTATCGTCATTAGACTGTCACACAATTGTATTAGACCAGAGGAAATAGATCGAAGTGTACTTTACGTAATTAAAGGGGCTACAAAACACAAGTGGGTCGGTGGCACTTACTTTTACTTCCATTTTTACTTCCATGACAGACCAAGCATAGACAAAGGAAAGGGAAGTGTGAGTGTTTCCAAGTCTGCCTTTCAAACTGTTGTCGAGCTATGACAATTGGATTCAGAAGGACCTGATCAACATATGCAGAGGATCAGTTCTTTTTGCTTTTTTCATAAAATCACAGCATAACAGATGGATTGATACAAAAATGAAAAAACAAAAGAAATAGATGTATGTTGGTAACCTCACTTACAAATAAGCACAACCATGTAGTTTTGGGGTTTCGCAATAGTAAACCTGAAAAAAAATACGTGTAACATGAGTTCCACATATATCTCATCTTAAGACTGTAACTCATCCAACATGAGTTGCACAAACCTGTACGTGCTACTGCATTTCAGCATATCTGGATAAACTGAGTCATAACAACAGTACATGATTAAGGGTAACAGCTAATAGTACTTACATTTTGCAATCTTCGCTAACGAGCGGATGAGTTAACTACCAAGACGCGCTTGCGGATGGCCCAAGGACCTGAAAAAAGAGGTTAAGGACGTGAGGCTGCTGCTGCCACAGCTGAGTATCTCCTGATGACATAACTAAGCCCACCGTCCATGGCAGCGACCGAATCAATAGGAAATTTGTGAACACAAACCGGAGAGAGAGGAAGACAGCACATACCAGGCACTATACCACAACATTACATTTCCAACAAACAAATTGGTCGGGAAAGCTGCTTTCAGCGTCAGAAAGTTGGTCGGGGATAAGTTTGCCGACCGATTTTGTTGGTCACTGTAAGTCCGGTCGGCAAAGGGCTTTCCCGACCGATATATTTTTACCATGGACTACAAATTCAGAAACAATAATCCTACTTAAGCATGTTGCGGGATATCATGAATGATTATCCACAACTTTCACAGCACACAAAAAAATACATAGAGTGCTTCGAGCTTCAGCTTACAACGATCCAATCAAATCTAACATTGCTAAACTGCCAAACAGTTTCTAGTTTCTAAAACAAGAATTCACTCAAAGAAATTGTTGCTCTAATACACTGTTAGTTCATTACTTGAACAGGGGGAGCGCAAAACGTGCATGCCCAAGCATGTATAGCCATGCGCAAAGCACATGCACTAGACATGACTGATCAGGCAACTCAATGGGAGAATAGTTACTCAAGTCATCGGACACAGAAAAACGGATGCTATCACTCTATGCTTGCTTTAGATATTATATCAAACTGACAACATGTAAATAATTTAACCATAACAAAATTAACATGAACACAATAAAAGAAATTTAACCATACAAATGGCCCAATAAGCTTAACCATAACCATCACTCAAGACACAAAGAGTATATAAAATAAATTTAAAATATGCAGTGTCTTGTACTGAAGACTAAAGATAAAATAAAATATGTGTACCACAGTATGTATCACCTCTCTGCCTTGTTTTCATTGACGGATGATGAATGATTAAATTAGACATAAATAAACATGAAAAGTGCAAAAGAGTAGGCATACAGCTTACCCGGCCAATCATATGTAGTGCCGGTCTTAAACACCCAATGTTTAGTCGTCCTTCTTCATAGTGTACAAGATAGCAGCATGCTAGCAACCTAGCATGTTGATGTGGCTTTCACTGCATCCATGCCTCTGCACCCAACTGCTATTCTTCCCCAGACCCCACTACATACTCCCTAGCCAGTAACAACAACAAATATCAACTTCAGTAGGCAGCAAGCTGAGTTAATAATGTTGGCATGCTGACGAGTATTTGTACTTGGATCTAGGGAAAATTTGATACTTGGATCTACCAGACAGGCAAGCAATTACATGCGTAAAGCAGCAGCCCCAGCACGAAAAACAGCAATCAAGATCCAGGGGAGACATGAGGGCATAAGTCGTGGGTTACCTTGCTTGTTGTCAGGGCGAGAGGAGATCCATGTCCAGTACAAGCGGATGCAGCGGAGGCAGGCGTACGGAACGGATGTTGGAGACGCTGGCGCAGTACCCTAGAGCTTGGACTGGAACTGCACATCACCATGGCTCGCATCTAGGACTTGCCGGGCTTCTGTATTCTCGGTCGCGACGTCCAGAAAGTAGTAGGCGACGGCGCCGTGAATGAATCTCATGGCGGCATCCACGTCCGCGACTGCGGCTTCGCACACCTCGGCGAATCTGACCATGAGGAGAGACGGCGCCGGAGAAGGGCGGGATTTGGGGTGGGTAGGGTTGGGGAGAGGCGGAGACTGAGAGGAGAGAGGCGGCGAGGGACAAGCGAGGCCAGGCCGCCGGGACGAACACACCGTCGTCGGTGAGCGGCTGGACGTTGTGGGCAGGCCAACGAAAATCGCCGCCGGGAGGGCTTCCACAGGTAGCCTGGATGTGGATGGGGATTGGGGATAGATAAGGTTAAGCCTTTTTTTCGAGGAAGCGCGACATCCATTTGGATTTGGGTGGCGGCATCGGAAACTTTCGGCCTGGGCCTTTTCGTTGGATGATTACAATTTTTGCCGCGCGCGGGTTTAGGTGCGGCGCTGCGTCTATGTGTACGGATGGATGGGACGCGATGCATCGTTAGGCGACGTTCAGATGGCGTATTTGGGGGGCAATCCGTGGGAGGCAAATCATTGCGTTCTGATTGGCCCGACACAATGACGCTGGATCAAGGATTTAACAAATAATTTGAAAATTCAGTTTGGCAAAATTGTTTTCCATGCCAAGACACACATATGTGTCAAATATGAGCACTTTATTACAAACTATGACACGGGAATGACCATACGTTAATCATTTGGTTTGAAACCTATAGATGATTATAGGTGATAGTCATTTTTGTGAATGATATTTTTGAAACATTGTCAAAATTTAAGTTTATCATTTATACTAGCAACTAGTACACATAAAAGGATCACATGCCAAGGGATTTCTTTTTTGAGTTAGTTTTCACTTTATTTGATTTTTTTAAAACATGGTCAAAATGGTTACGATGGCTATTCATCGAAAAGGGACGATTTTTTCAAAACTATCAATGGTTCTGTGATATAATCAATACTTATGTACCTTAAAGTGATTTTTGGAAAAAAATTAAAGCAAACCATCACACACATGTAGTTCAAATTTGAATTACTTTCATAAAATCAACATAAAGTCATTTATATAGGCGAACTTAGATAGAAAGAGAGAAAAATCCTAGGAACGATCCTTAAAATATGGACTACTTTGCTTGAAAATTGTACTTGTGCCATTTTGCACCATTTTTTGTACTTGCTTCACAAAAGAGTAATTTTTGGCACTTAGAAAATGAAAAAAATGAAATTTCTATAAATAATATGAAAATTCACTTTGGCAACATTGTTTCTCATGTCAAGATACACCTATGTGCCAAATATGGGCACTTTATCACAAACTATGCCACAAGAATGGCCATACCTTGGTCATTTGGATTAAAACCTATAGATGTTTATACATGATATTCCTTCTTGTGAATAATATTTATGAAAGGTTTGTCAAAACTGATGTTTATCATTTATCCTAGCTTCTACTACACATAAAGGGACCCCATGCCAAAGGATTTATTTTTTTAAGTTTGTTTTCACATTTTTTTTTTGAAAGCATGGTCAAAATGGTTAGGATAACTATTCATTGAAAAGGGTCGATTTTTACAAAACTATCAATGGTTCTGTGATATAATCACCACTTGCGTATCTTAAAATTATTTTTTCAAAAAATTAAGAGAAACCATCACACGCTTGTAGTTCAAATTTGAATTAATTTTGAAAAATTGACATAAAGTCATTTAAATAAGCGAAATTAGGTAGAAAGAGAGAAAAATCCTAATAATTCGGGGTGATCCTTCAAATATGGACTAATTTCCGTGAAAATTGTACTTGGTGCCATTTTGCGCCATGTTTTTCGTACTTGCTTCACAAAAAAGTCATTTTTGGCACTTAGAAAATGCAAAAAATGAATTTTCTATAAATAATATAAAAATTCACTTTGGCAACATTGTTTCTCATGTCAAGATACACCTATGTGTCAAATATGGGAACTTTATCGTAAACTATGCCAAAAGAATGGGATTTATCTATTGTTTTTATTTATTGCCATGCTGCATAGATATTACTTATATGTCCCGCTTTTTATTGAATCATGAAGTGTGCAGTGGTCTAGCGGTTAACTGTAATGCTTTCTTTGCCGAGGTCCTGGGTTCGAGTAAACGCTATATATTTGGCAGGCTGGTCCTACATGTAAATGTGGGTTTCTAATATTTTTATTGAGCCTAGTTACGGAAATAAATAATCAGTTCAGAAACATCTCAGCGGTAACAGTCCACGTCATTCAATCCAAACACATGGGTTCGATTCTTTGTAACCACGATTTTTATTGAATTAATTCTGTTCCTGTCAAGTGGGTCACGCATGATATTGAAAACTTATAAAATTTAATATTTTCTGGACTAGTGCGTCCCACAAGAAATAATTAAATAAAATTATAATAAATTATTTATAACCTGACATGTGGATCCGTATTATATTCAATGACGGTTTACATACACCACGATCTTCATTTCGTCACCTATTAACAGAGACGATGGCAGCCCTTCCGGGTTTGGTAATGGGTGACGATTTTTCGTTGACGAAAAAGCAAACCGTCAAGCATTAACTTAAGTGCTTGACGCCAGATGAATTCTTCACCTATTAAGACATATCCATGACGGTATGCAACTTCGTCACCAGGCTTTTCGTCAACAAATATCACATCTCTTGTAGTGTCTCATGACCAAAATTTACATAATAGCCTCGAAGGGCCTAACTAAACATCAGAGTAGCATCATCACTTCAACAACGCGGAGCCCAAGTCATCTGCCATAAACCCTACATGCAACTGACTGGGAAGACGTTCCTAGCTCGCATAGACGTCGTCAACTCCTTCTTCATCCGTCGTGCTCCTCCAAGTCTGGCCAAGTAAATAGCCAGGGACAAAGCCGTGAGTACATTTGGAATTGTACTCGCAAACCATCACGAAGGTACTTTGCAAGGGTGCAAGATAACAAGTGCTAATCTAAGATGACAAGAGGGAAGAGTTAATTTCTCTTGTGGAAATAGCATGATAAAGAGAAGTAGTTCCTCTTGTGGAAATAGCATCCCAACATCGCAGTTGAAGGGGACACTAAGAAAGTAGTAAGACATTTATATGCCTTGTTTGAAGAAGACACTTCATATAGGTCCTATGGCATCTCTATATCTTTATTGAAGAAGAGTTCCTCTACATGAATCACTAGGAAGGGTCACCCAATTTTTGTTTCATTTTCCTCGACCATCTCCATATGGTCGGCACCAGCCTTTCTGTACCCTTCCGGTACATCCAACACACACATTTCCTTTGGAAATCATTTTCTAAACCAAAACTTGACACAGCTCGGTAACGGCCATCCCAACCGTCCATGACCGCGGACGCGGCTATTCGAATAGTTTTAACTCTGCGAGTGTGCGCACTTTCCCCACAAGATCTGATAAATCCGTCGGGATCATCCCCGGTTCGCCATACGAAAGTATGCGGGTCTCGGATAATCAGTCGAAGCCTTTCGCCCATTCAACTTAGCAAGAGGTCCTACCCTATGGAGTATGTACCTCCCCAGCACCGTGGCAGCTCACCTCCTCTTGAGCGTGGCTCCACCGCCAAGCCAGGAGACCCATAGTGTCTTCCGGACGGGTCAGCCCTGAAGGCCTCCCGTTATACGATTGTCTCCAACTACGACAACCCGGACTCGGGGGTAACTTTACCCTTGTATAGTTGTGCGGTGCCTCATGCTAAGAAGAACAAATGTCAAGCTAAGCCCCGTGCCCACGTTGGAGTAGTGTGGTTGCGCGGGTTAATTGTTCCGGGCGCATACAGAGAACCATGTGTCGTTTTCTCAAAAACCCAAGTCACACACTTTCCTCTTTCCAACCATCTTTGTCAAGATCCTTTCTTTTCGTAAACCATACGCTTGGGTAGATCGCCTCACCCAAGGCTTTCATAAACATTTACAACAAGGTAAACCTTGAGGGGTTCCCAACCAAAAGTTTCATGATGGAACTAGAACACAACATGGTCGTGACGCTATTCATCAAGACCACTTAGTGGATGTGTGGAGGTGTCAAAAAGGGGTCGGCATACTCACGGGAAGTGTACCGAGACATCATCATTGTAGAGATACGACAAGTTTGTCGGAATCACCACTACTCCACTAAGGGGGTGTAGGTGGATTGTCACTAATGATTTACATGCTCAAGGCAAGCACGTAAGTGGCCAACATAATAGGGATAACACTTTCAGATTTGTGTCATTAACCAACAACATATAAGAAGAGGTGTTGGGAATCATCACACTTCTACATACCTGAGGTGGGTAGGCATACTCTTACCAAAGTGAGAGTACACCAAGGTCAAATTGTCATTTATCAATTCACTAGGAGGGGTGTATGAGTGAATTGCAAAGTAGGATAACATGCTCAAGGGAAGCATGAGAAGACAAACAAGTGAGGTGACATACTATGGTCATTTTTAGTACACAACACTCATTAAGAGGTGCATAATACATGACCAAGAAGATCATCATGCTAAAGATTAAGCATGCATGACACAAACGGAGAATAACACACCATAGATAATGGAATAAGAACAACAATAAAGTGTCAACAATATGTGACACAAACATTCAGAGATCAATAGATGGCTTGCCTTGGTTGGCTTGTCCCTGGTCCTCTTCAAATCCTTCTCCAAAATCCTCCCCTTCAATTTTCCCCTCGTTCGTATCTAGCGTCGCAAAAGTAAATAATGCAAACAATCAACCCATAGCTCAAGAACCAAGGGTTAAGTAAAATAAAATAAAAAAAATGCAGGGGAGTTGTTTGACAGTAACAAATCATGGGTTGGCTATTTTTAAAACAAAGTGATGGCAAGGATTTGAATAAACCAAATAGATTTCAAAACTAACATTGCATGTGTCACACATACACTCACTAACAGAGACAAAATTTCATGAACAGAGACTAATTGTATTTTTCCTAGATGGACAGTAACAAAGCAAGATTAACACAATTGGATTCATACAAAAACATTAATTTTTCAATTTTAGAAATTAGAAATACTAAACAATAACCAGTGATCATGTTTAATACATTAAAAATCGTACAAAAGTCCTAAAATACAAGGCCAGTGGCAAATGGAAGTTAATGAAATTTATGAACTAATGCACTTGGTTTCACTCGATTTGGATTAGTATAACTCGATATATACACAAAACAGTGCCACTGGTTTCTAGCAAATTTCAAAAATTAAAACGGGCGGGAAAGTTTTCTGGGCCGCGCGAGGTGGAGTTGTTGGGCTGGCCCAGGTGAGTGTCCAGGTGGAGAGGTAGGAGAGAAAAAAATAAAAATAAAGGGAGGGGCCCAGGTGGGCCAGGCCTGCACGGGCCGACGTGGCCAACCGGCCATGCACGCGCACGCTCGGGAGGTTTCTGCCTCCCGCGACCAGGTACGTTCGCTGGCGGACGGAAAGAAAGGGCGGGGCGGCCAGGAGCTTACCGAGGGCGGCGGCGGTCGTCGGCGGTGGCTGGGCGAGCGGCGGAGTGTAGGATAACGTTGCATAGAAAACAAAAAATTTCCTACCGCGAACACGCAATCCAAGCCAAGATGCAATCTAGAAGACGGTAGCAACGAGGGGTTTATCCAGTCTCACCCTTGAAGAGATTCCAAAGCCTACAAGAGGAGGCTCTTGTTGCTGCGGTAGACGTTCACTTGCCGCTTGCAAAAGCGCGTAGAAGATCTTGATCACGATCGGTTCCGGTGCCACGAACGGGCAGCACCTCCGTACTCGGTCACACGTTCGGTTGTTGATGAAGACGACGTCCACCTCCCCGTTCCAGCGGGCAGCAGAAGTAGTAGCTCCTCTTGAATCCGACAGCACGACGGCGTGGTGTCGGTGGTGGTGGAGAAATCCGGCGTTGCTTCGCTTAAGCGTGCGGGATGTGGTGGAGGAGAGATACCGCTAGGGTTTGGGGAGAGAGGGGGAGGCTAGGGCGCCGGCCAAGGGAAGCCCTAGGTGGTGCGGCCAAGAGTGGGCAGCCCCCTCCCTCTCCTCCTCATTATATAGGTGGAAATCCCCAAGTGTTGGTATCCAAGTCTTCGAATAAGACCCCAACAATGAAACCTCCCATATGTAGGGAAACCTACCCAAGGTGGGAATCCCACTTGGGGTGGGATTCCCCCTTCCATGAGGGGGTTGGCCGGCCACCCTAGGGGAGTCCACCTTGGACTCCTCCCCTTTAGGGTTGGCTGGCCATGCAAGGTGGAGTCCCTCCGGGACTCTACTTTCCATGGTGATTTCTTCCGGACTTTTCTAGAACCTTCTAGAACCTGCCATAAATGCACCTGGATCATTTCCAAACTTGGAATATGACTTCCTATATATGAATCTTATTCTCTCGGACCATTCCGGAACTCCTCGTGATGTCCGGGATCTCATCCGGGACTCCGAACAAATATTCGAACTCCATTTCATATTCAAGTTCTACCATTTCAACATCCAACTTTAAGTGTGTCACCCTACGGTTCGTGAACTATGCGGACATGGTTGAGTACTCACTCCGACCAATAACCAATAGCGGGACCTGGAGATCCATAATGGCTCCCACATATTCAACGATGACTTTAGTGATCGAATGAACCATTCACATACAATACCAATTCCCTTTGTCACGCGATATTTTACTTGTCCGAGGTTTGATCTTCGGTATCACTCTATACCTTGTTCAACCTCGTCTCCCGACAAGTACACTTTACTCGTACCGTGATATGTGGTCTCTTATGAACTTATTCATATGCTTGCAAGACATTAGACGACATTTCACCGAGAGGGCCCGGAGTATATCTATCCGTCATCGGGATGGACAAATCCCACTCGTTGATCCATATGCCTCAACTCATACTTTCCAGATACTTAATCCCACCTTTATAACCACCCATTTACGCAGTGACGTTTGGTGTAATCAAAGTACCTTTCCGGTATAAGTGATTTACATGATCTCATGGTCATAAGGATTAGGTAACTATGTATCGAAAGCTTATAGCAAATAACTTAATGACGAGATCTTATGCTACACTTAATTGGGTGTGTCCATTACATCATTCATATAATGATATAACCTTGTTATTAATAATATCCAATGTTCATGATTATGAAACTAATCATCCATTAATCAACAAGCTAGTTTAAGAGGCATACTAGGGACTTTTTGTTGTCTACATATCACACATGTACTAATGTTTCGGTTAATACAATTATAGCATGATATATAAACATTTATCATAAACATAAAGATATAAATAATAACCACTTTATTATTGCCTCTAGGGCATATCTCCTTCACGGAGTGCTGGCGCTGTCCAGGGGCGGGCTCGGCAGCGTCCTGCGCGACCACAGCAGCTCCTCCGTCGGGCTCTCCTCCGCAGCACATCCGGGGCGGAGCTCGGCGGCGGCGGTCTCCGGTGGACTTAGGCGGCGAGAAGAGGGTGGTTAGGTCTGGGAGACGAGGGCGAGCAAGGTGGGGCAGAGAGACAGAGACTAGAACGACGGAGGCGAGCCCGAGCTTGCCCGTCATCGGCATGGTGACCACGGGGCGGGAAACTTTCCTCGCCGAGCAGCGGCCGGCCAGAGAGGCATTGCGGCGCTCTCTGCAGAACAAGAGAGGCGAGGGGAGTTGTAAGGGAGTGCTCTGGAGCGATGTGGCCAAGCGAGAGGCCGAGGGGCGGCTTATATAGCTGCGGGCGGGTGTACGGTGGACGCGGCGTACAACAACGGTGCACGAGTCCAGGGCTTCGCCATTGGCCGACGCGGCGGTGGAGGAGCGTGTCCAGCGCGGACTAGGGTTTTCGGGAGCGGGTGCTGCGCCGGAAACGGTCGGGAGAGGGGTGGGGCCGAGATGCAGTGAGGGTGCTCGACCGATGGCTGGCGTCACGGCGTCACCGCGCTGCTGACGTCCTTGCGCTATCGTCAGCAAGGGAGAGGGAAGGGGCTCGTGTGCACGGACTGGCTCGACCTGGGGCAGTCGTTTTGAGCAAGGGCTTGGGTGCCTGTACTGCATAGACGGGCATGTCTTGGCTGGTTCATGCGTGCGCGGACAGGCGCGTCCTGCAATAGTCGCTTGGGCTTGGGGTCGTGCTCACGTTCTGGGACCTGGCCGTAGAGTTCTGGCGTTCCTAGTCATGATACGGCGGGTGTGAGTTGGTTTAGGTGTGTTTCCTGGTAGTCTAGGTTAGCTAGATCGTGTGGTATCGGTTTGGGCTGGGGCAAGCACAAGCACAACCTTTGATCAAAACTTGTCCCGTCCGACTCCTCTTTTCATGCAAAACAAGCAAATAGTAGAGTTGCCCGAAGTAGAGAGGAGAATGTGAGGTAGATGGCTGAAAAAAAAAGAGTGCAAAACGAACACTGCTTCGTTTGGAAAAGATGAGAAAAGTTGGTCAATATTTTTCCCGAAATAGGATTTTGAGAGGGATTCAGAATACAAGTGATGTTTTTTTTTCCTAGTGTTTTGTGATGCTTGGCGTGTGGTGCAAAGGTCCACAAGTTCTAAGTTTTCAGAAAAAGGTTTAGCCCCTATTTGATTTGAACTACAAAATTGGCCGAGAAGAGGTAGAAATGGTATTATAGCCAATGTAAATTTTGGGCTAGTTATGTTCTCTGCCCAAATGTGGGCTTTGCATAATTTTACCAAATTTCAAAATATAAGTTTTGATGCATGAAATGAAAGAACCACCATTTCAATGCATTAAATAAAAACATAACTTTGTAAAGATTATATTAAAAAAAGAGGTATTATTCCTCACACTCCTTTCTTGATATATCATAAACGAAAAATAAATTTGTAAATGAGTTTGATAACCAAGAGAGGGATGGCTTTAAGTAGCTAAGTGAGAGACGAGCACAAAGTTTAAATAGAAATATAGAAATAAAGTTGACAAAATAAGTGAGGAAATAACATCTTCAAAACTCTTTTTTTAAAATACACAAAACAATAGTGAAAGTAGTTTTATTGGTCTTAGATACATATGGTTTTGTTTGCAAAAAGATGAGGGGTTTTATAAGAGTCCAATGATCCAAAAATAGATTAAAAATGGACCATTTCAAATTTCTTTAGGAAGCCCAAAACTACATATTAAATTTTAAAGATACACAACGTATGGGTAATCCATATCATTAGGCCATCACTTTGGGTCAAAACAAAATATCTTTTAGAAACACTTTTTGTGATACTATGATCTAAGGTGACCATAGCTAATTTTTAAAAAGAAAGGTTTTTGGCAAGATCCTCTCAATTAAGATTTTAAGTCATAGGACAACTCAAAAGGAGGTTTGGTGACTTTTGTCGAAAGCTTCAAATGTTTTTGAAGAGAGGGGTTGAGGTAATACAAGAGGGGCCATAGCTTAGCTATTTTTTTTTTGAGACTAGAAGATGTGAGTTGGGGTACTTATGGGAAAACACAAAGCATAGGGTTTTATGTATTGGTAGGGAAAGGAAAAGAATTTTCCAGGGCCACACATGTGTTTTATTTAGTGAGTTGCTAAGTTGTCTTATTATTAAAGGTCTTGTTCTTGTAGGTAGCTCAAGACAAAACTTAACAAACAGAACAAGACAATACATCTACCAGCAGATCAAGACAATTCATATTAACAAGCAAATCAAGACAATTCATCTAATTATTCTTTAGAAGAAGTTTTTGTTCCCCCTGATTTTTGCACTATGGACAACTAAACGGGGTTGCAAAAGGGGG
>NW_025899914.1:0-14281 GCF_022539505.1 Lolium rigidum | reverse complement strand
AAAAAAAAACAGATCTCTACTATATTAAATGGCTAGAGGTGGTGAGATGGTTGGTACGTCCGTACAGCCTACTCGCATCCCGCCCTGTCTTAAAAAAATCGCCGCGCCGCGCGCTAAAACAACCGTCCCGCTAAGAAAGGCCGCTTGCACGACCCGTCCAGGCACAACACTCTTCCCTTTCCTTCCACATCATCTCCCCACCTCGTTCGTGAAACTGAACATTTCCTCCAACCGCATCTGGCGGAACCTAGGGCGTCGGCGGCGGACGGAACTGGTAGTGTGGTACATGCCTCCCTCCTCGTTCCTCTCTCCCTTTGCCGGCCTCTCTCTTCTCTTCGTTTTTCTCTTCGTTTTGGTGCGCAGAGCAGGGCGCCGTTCTAATCTCTCTGTCTCGCCGCACCATGGAACGACAACCTGACCTACGCCGATGGCTTGATACCGGTACCCATTGCCGAAGCTGGATTTCCATAGTAGGGGCACCACCCCCTCTCTCTCTCTCTGACCCCCTATGCCTCCCATCTTTGGCACTTTGCAGATCCCAGGGTTGGTGATTTGGTACGAGGAACTAACATGCTAGGAGAGGCGAGTTGTTCCCCACCAGAGAGAAGATGAGTACGGAAAGGAATTTGGCGATTTTGGTATGAGGGGCGACCAACAGAAGAGCTCAGCGACCTGTACATGAGTTTTGGGAGAAGACAGTATATGCTTCAGTCCTCTAGCCACGGTTAGATTTTTCTCTTTGCCGTTCATGTAACTGGCCACACAAGCTTTACACAGGGTCGTATATCTTCTTCAACAACAAATCTCATCTTAGAATTAAATTCTTATGAAGTATCATGCACAAACATTTTTTGGTTCTCCTATTCTTAGGACTAGCTGTGAAGAACAGAGAACCTCTGTATATTAACGTCCTTCATATTTCCACATCTCGGATAGTTCAGGGTGCATACTTCAGGGTGTCTCATGGAAAAGACTGTTAGCTACTGCAAATGTTTGGTTGCAAAACCTGATGAAAATTCATAAAATAGCTCGTTTCTGGTGGGCAGAACCAAACTGAGAGCAAATTCAAAGGCTCGTGTATTTGTTTTTGAGGTATTATGTACCTTGTGTTTGCATCAATTGTTTATTGCTTAGTTAAATTGGTACAAAAAATGCCAGGAACAAAGGGAATAAATACGTTGTTCTCTTTGAAGACAAAAAATCCATGGTGGATTCAAATTATAAGGTAACATAATAGTTCTAATTAAATTAAATGGCAAGGTGATGGGCAGCCTTTCTCGAAGATTATTTTTTCCATGTGACTGACTGTGCTGGTAAGAACTGTGTCATGTTTGTTGACTTACTGTACTATTATTGTTTCTGTGTAAAACATGTAGTAGTGAAATTTAGTTTGGGCTAAACTGAAACCCTTTTATCCTACTCTTTTATTGAATGCATATGTTAGTCCATATGGATTTTTCAAAGATATTCTGTTATTATTACTTGGTAGACAAAAATGGCATATGCATTTCTTACTGATTATGACATGCACATGTTGTCGTTAGATGGCAAATAAATAATGTTTATATACGTTTATTTGTTATTTTGTAGCAACACACAAGTATATTTAGCTATGTAGATTCCCCCTTGCCACTTCAGCTAGATATAGGATGCCAATGCTCGTCCCTCCTAAATTATTTTATGGATATGATGATAGATCGGCAGTGGCTTACTGTGATGATATCACTCTATTTTCAGTTACCTCATCATATATTCCTTGGTTAATCTCAGTGCTTTGAAGGCCAACCGCATGGAAGCACCACTGCGCCCAATCTCTTCTCTGCCGCCTCCATCTTTCCTTCGCCTGCTCTCCCTGCGTAAGAAAAGCCTCGCTGCATTCGCCCGCCTACTCCTTGGACAATGGAGATGCTCGAGCGCTGGACTCGGAGGGGGGAGGGGGCTGTGGGTGTCGCCACGCGCCCAGTCGCATCCCCGATGCTGCTCGCCATTCACCTCTAATGTGAGTTTGGGGGAGGATGTCATGAGAAGCGGTTCATTAAGCAGCTCAAGCCGTGGCCCTTGATTTTCCTGCTGCTGAAATCGAAGTAGTTCCATGACAAACACAGTCCACTCCATGGTAATTTCCTAAATAAAAGTGGAGCTCGTCATGGTGGTGACCTGCGTGACCAGTACGAAAAATGTACGATGATATCTCGTCTTCTTGGCTCTTGCCTTCTTAGTATTTTTCTCTTTCTTTGTAAAATATCTGTTCTTGTTGCCAATTGTCATTGAACGAATTATTTTTCTCATTCTGATGCTTGCCGTGTGCTATTTGGTAGTTTGCTGTTTCATATATACAGATTTTGTATTGGACATGGAGGAGCAGTAGGACCTTGAGTGAGAAACCAGTTTATTAGTCTTGTATACAGATTTGGTAGTTTGCTGTTTCATATATACAGATTTTGTATTGGACATGACTTTTTTTAAGCAGGGGTCAAGTACAGTATATTGGAAGACTGCATTGAGGTAAATCGTGTTCTCCAATTTATTAGTCTTGTTGTCCAATTTTGTTTTTCATTTTCCAATATATTGGGAGAGTCCATTGAGTCAATTTTCTTTTGCTTGAAGGCTTCCAGTTAAACAAATACTTGACAGGCTTTGTGTTCGAAGGTTAGTTCTTCATCAGATTGAATTCCCTACTCATACCAACAGTGGCAAATGGTAAACATAAATTGTGTGATCCATCATCTGAGATGCTGGAAACACCAAAATAATTTGTGCTTGGTCCCGTAATGTTTTTAAATGCTGCCAAGTGGACCGTGTTGTTTTCCATGCAATATACACTGGCATTCTACTGCATGACAGAAGAGTCCAATAAATGAGAAGGAATTTTGTCCTTAATTACCAAAATAGATAACCATCAATATTGAGAATCCATTCCCAACTTCCCGCTTACACCAATCGGATAAATTTATTAATTAGCTCTCAAAGTTTTGATCAAACAAGAATTTCACGCTATACTTGCTAGAAGTTTACCCGACGAATCCGAAGATATCAAGATGTCCACCTCTGTTCTGGAAAAAACAGAACTAGGAAATGCAGATTTTAGAGAAATGCATGCAGAGAAGGAATGAACAGACTGCGAGACACATGGCCTCTACCATAGATGCAGTCTGAGTTCTCTGCCTCCTTACGCACAGATTTGAGGAAGGAGTTGATGATCTTTGCGCTGTCAGTGTAGTGGCTCTCCGCCCAGTTGTTGCCGGTGCCGAACTGGCCATAAATGAAGTTGTCAGGCAGAAGATGTTATTTAATTAATTTTAGTACTGAAGCAAGGCAGGTTTCTCTTAAGGATTTTAAATATGATTTTCTTGATTGAGTATGGAATGTTGCGAATTAAGGTTAATTAGTGTTCTCCTATTTGATATTGAGCTAATCTGCTTTTAAATAATCAAATCTCAGGTTGACAAGGTGATGGATGAGTTACTGTCTTACTGGTGAAGCAGCGTAAATAAATAAATCTCAGGTTGCCAAGGTGATGGATGAGTTACTGGTGAAGCATCGAAAATAATTTATCCCTCTTTATTCTTTCTCCATCCGGTGATTCCTTGTTAACTGTTTACCTGAAACTTTCGGACTCCATGGTTGTATGCAATTATTTTTGTGGGCAAGTGTATATTTAACAATCATGAGATTTGTGTCAGAACTCTCTTTTCGAAAAAGGGCGCTTTATTACTCAAAGTACACCCGGCCTCTGCACTCTTATCATCAAGGTAGATAATTTTCTTTGCTCCATTTCTCACTACTACAATTTTCCTTGAATAACTAGAGACACGTGCACTGCTGACTAGACTTTGCAGTATGCTACACTAAGAATCCAAGAACAGTAAAATATACTAGCTTTTTTGTATTTTTTACCATCGACAATATATTCTAAAAGGTGACACATTTCTCAAGCACTTACGGGTATTTTCTGTGCTGATGGAAGAGTAGCATCCTTAGCGGATGAAAACGTGTGTTGTTTCAATTTTATGTGATGTTTACTTTTTCCAATTTAATCAAGTGACAGCAGGAGCGGGTGTAAAGTACAGAGACGGACAAAGAGGCATGTAACAGAAGGGGTGAGAAGAACTAACGCAGTGATGGTTGCGGAATCCAAAGGGGCCTTGTGTGTGATTATCATTGTAAAGGGTGGATGGATGACGAGGGTGGTGATTGTGACGACACATTCCAAAACTACACATTCTCATCACTCATCCTGATCACTTTCTAAGACCTATTTTTGTTGCCCCCTTGTTGGGCATTGTTTCTGTTCTGGAGCTCTTGGTTTATGGTTATCCCCTCCCTTTGTATTTCTCACAATTTTAAATAGCTTACCGATACAAATTGTGTTGGAATGCACTTGCACCTTCCTATGCTTCTACATATACAAACATACACTGGTCTACTGATCCTTGGAAAAAATGTCCAAACAAATTCTTTGGCTTGATTATTCATATATTTTCCTTTTGTTTGTCTTGGTGAAATTTGTAGCAAGTCTTGAACTCGGAGAATTAAACTTAGGAGAATATAAACTTTGTAAAATTTACTCTTCCTTTTTGTATTAGTTTAATCCTAAGTCAAGAGGTTTCTACTGAGTTGAACGACTGGCTGATTAAGTAAACAAACAGAGCCTCTTTGGAGCTTCTTAACCTTACAAAACTATTATGGAAAATTGCTAGATTTTCACACCTCACAAGACTGCGGTGGAAAACCCACCATTATTCTTGTTGTTGAATGTGGCATCGTCCGAAGTCATGGGCTGGTGGGAAAAGCAAAGAGATGATATATTCTCATGGATGGAGGAGGGTTTATATTGTTCTCAGTTTACTAAATCAGATGGTCCTATACTTTTAGCATGTGTATACATTTATTTAAAAAACAAGTGAGTGACACAAGAAGAAAAATAACCAGGGAAAAGATATAGGAAAACAATACTTTTTTCTATTAGCTAATATCCTTGAAATCTTCATTAAACATGTGCCTCCATCAACATGTTCTATATAACTGGGAACTATACATGCGTTTAGATGTGCAAGGAGGTGAAAATTCAAGGGTCCGTAGCAACGCACGGGTATTCAACTAGTGCTAATAACAAGCAGTGGAAGCAAGCAATAAACTAGTCTCGGAAATCAAATACATAACAAAAGCTGTCGGACAAAGTGTTCAACCTTGGTCGACTGGGGAGGTGGCGCGTTGGCCGTTCGTTTTGGTTCGGTGGATCATGGTGGCGCTTTGTGTACCGATCTCGCCGGCCGGTAAGATGAACCAGTGAGTCGGGGAAGCATATCCGACGAAGCGGACGGAGTGTGGTTGACGGCGTCGCTGAGCTGGCTCCGGCGCGGTGGATGTCGGCTACGGATGGAGGACTGAGAGGGAGCGAGACGGACTAGGTGCGAGGTAGGGAGAGAGGCCCTTGCTTGTCCATGGGTGGGGCTGGATATAGGGGAAATGAAAGCCCTAGAAGATAGCATCCTGCTAATATCCTAGTACAAAACAATTGAACTAGAAAATCCCTCCAATATATGGTGCTGAATTGCGGGCGGCTCATAGCTTGTGCACAAATAAAATGGGAAAATCCAAAAAATGTAGTTCAACAAAAAAAAACTCTAGTAGGCAAAGTCGCTAGCTCGCCATGAGAAGATGCACTCCGCCAAAAAAATGTCATGAGAAGCTAGTTTGCTATGGATCTTGCATTAACCCTGCTCGATAAAATGGTGGGCACAAAAGACAAGCTAAATCAAAAATAATGGTGGTAGAAAGATGTAACTCTCAAATGTAAACTCTACTAAACAGGGCCAGCTCAAAAACATGCCTCATATTATTAGTACTTCCTCCGGTCCATATTAACTGCCACTAAAATGGTTGTATCTACAAATACATCCATTTGAGTGGCATGTATATGGATAGGAGTAGTAGATCAAGGAGTTGCGAGACAGTGGAGGAAATGAGGTGGGGAGGAGGAGGGTGACGACCAGACCCCCACCTCCACGGCACCGCATAAATAGAAGCTAAAATATGTGAAACAGTGGAGGAAATGAGGTGGAAAGGTCTTCTTTTTAGCCCCAGCGTCATCGCAGATCAGGTGACATGCACCTATTGCATGTCACCGTGTGACATGCGGTTTAAATTCAAATTTGAACACTGCGAACAAATCTGAAAAAAAATCATGCATGTTCATAGATATTAAGATAACCCCTAAAAAATTCAAGTCAAAATTCGAAACATACATCGAGAAACAAAAAAGAGAAATCTGTCATGAATAGTTCCCGAATTCAAATCTGAGTTTCTCTGTAGACTATTCACATATGAGTTTCTCTTTTTGTTTCTCGATGTATGTTTCGAATTTTGATCTGAAATTTTTAGGGGTTATCTTAATATGAGCTGTGAACGTGCATGATTTTTTTCAGATTTTTTCGCAATGTTTAAATTTGGATTTAGGCCGCATGTCACACGGTGACATGGTGCATGTCACCTCGCTACCGCTCGAGAAATGGAGCCCCTCTCCGCTGGGCTCCATAAAAGCTTCACTGCTCGTGTCAGACTGTTGAAGACACTGGCAAGTGCATGTCAGGGGGACAGAGAATAAATTTCGTCCACGCGTCGGCGCGTGCTGTCTACCCCAAACCCTAAACTCTGTCTTATGAAGTCAAAGCATGCATGAAGAGAAGTGGTTTTTGGTTTCAAACATGGAAATTTCAAAAACCCTCTCAAGAGCTACATTTTGGAGTGACTAATTTTTCATATTCATGATTTAAACTTGTTTAAATGGGCATAAAAATGGGCATAAAATTCAAAATAAATCAAAATAAATGAAAAACCAAGGCACATAGTCTTCTTATGTCATATAGTAAGCATTCAATTAAGTTGATAAACAAGGTCTAGACATACTCAAACCAGAAAAATCATGTATCTACCCCTAACCCTAAACTCTGTCTTATGAAGTCAAGCATGAAGAGATGTGGTTTTTGGTTTCAAACATGGAAATTTCGAAAACCCTCCCAAGAGCTTCATTTTGGAGTGACTAAGAAGCATACATGCTTACCTTTTCATATTCATGTTTTAAACTTGTTCAAATCTTGGTCAAACCTAGGATTTGACCAAGATTCAAATGGGCATAAAAATTCAAAAAAAAATTGAAAAACCAAGGTCTTCTTATGTCATATAGTAAGCATTCAATTAAGTTGATAAACAAGGTCTAGACGTATTAAACCTGAAAAATCATGTATCTACCCCCTAACCCTAAACTCTGTCTTATGAAGTCAAGCATGCATGGTGAAGAGAAGTGGTTTTTCGTTTCAAACATGGAAATTTTAAAAACCCTCCCAAGAGCTTCATTTTGGGGTGACTAAGAAGGATACATGATTACTTTGTCATATTCATGTTTTAAACTTGTTTAAATCTTGGTCAAACCTAGATTGAAAATTCATGGGTATAATATCTACACCCTAACACCTAAACTCATGTCTTATGTAAGTCAATCATTGAAGAGAAGTGGTTTTGGGTTTCCTAACATGGAAATTTCAAAAACCTCCCAAAAACTTCATTTTAGAGTGACTAAGAACGATACATGCTTCCCTTTTCATTTTCATGTTTTAAACTTGTTTAAATTATCTTGGTCAAATCTAGGATTTGACAAGATTCAAATGGGCATCAAAATAAAAAATCAGAAAAATGAAAAACCAAAGCACATAGTTTTCTTATGTCATATAGTAAGCATTAAAGTTGACAAACAAGGTCTAGACATATTCAAACCAGAGAAAAATCATGTATGTATCTACCCCTAACCCTAAACTATGTCTTATGAAGTCAAGCATGAAGAGAAGTGGTTTTGGGTTTCAAACATGGAAATTTCAAAAACCTCCCAGAAGCTTCATTTTAGAGTGACTAAGATGGATACATGCTTCCCTTTTCATTTTCATGTTTTAAACTTGTTTAAATTATCTTGGTCAAATCTAGGATTTGACAAGATTCAAATGGGCATCAAAATAAAAAAATCAGAAAAATGAAAACCAAAGCACATAGTTTTCTTATGTCATATAGTAAGCATTAAAGTTGATAAACAAGGTCTAGACATATTCAAACCAGACAAATCATGTATCTACCCCTAACCCTAAACTATGTCTTATGAAGTCAAGCATGCATGATGAAGATAAGTGGTTTTTGGTTTCAAACATGGAAATTTCAAAAACCCTCCTAATTAAGAGCTTCATTTTGGAGTGAATAAGAATGATACATGCTTAATTTTTCATATTCATGTTTTAAACTTGTTTAAATCTTGGTCAAACCTAGTGAAACCATCATGTCATATATCTACCCCTAACCCTAAACTCTGTCTTATGAAGTCAATCATGAAGAGAAGTGGTTTTGGGTTTCCTACATGGAAACAAGGCTTACGTTTTCATTTTCATGTTTGAAACTTGTTTAAATCTTGGTCAAACCTAGGATTTGATCAAGATTCAAATGGGCATAAAATTCAAAAAAATTAGAAAAATGAAAAACAAAAGCACATAGTCTTCTTATGTCATATAGTAAGCATTCAAGTTGATAAACAAGGTTTAGACATATTCAAACCAGACAAATCATATATCTACCCCCTAACCCTAAACTCGGTCTTATGAAGTCTAGCATGAAGAGAAGTCGTTTTGGGTTTCAAACGTTTAAGCCAAAAGCCCCATTTCAAATATTTCAAACTTATTCAAATTTGGTTCAAATTTGAAAGACATACAAGTTATAGCACACATAGTGCATACATGTTCACACATATTGCACTAGATGCTAATTAACCCTATAGTTTGAGGCCATTTGGATGAGGTCGAAAAAATTCTTGGATTAGAAATGGGGTTGTTCGAACCCCGTAGTTGGATTTTTTTGAACTTGATCTGTAGTACTGGGCAAAACCCTAGTTTAACCTATTTAATTATAGATTCGTAGGTTGATTTTTCTACATTTTTATTATTACTATGCAGCACATGTGTGTTTGCCCGTCGAGTGAAACTCGGAGGAAGAGGGATCACTCGGAAGGAGAGAAGAAGGGAGAGCATTATGGTGTCTCCCCTTTTTCGGGTGATGATGTTGACTTTTGTGCAGGGTTTGTCAGTGAGCAGGAGGTGCGAGCGAGCGAGCGAGCGAGTCGAGCGAGGCCGAGAATGAGAGAGATTTGTTTTTTTTTGTGAGAGGGACAACCGAAGGATCCTGAAGGACCCAGAGACTTCCAATACGCATCCTGATGCGTCTTCTCTTGACAAAGAAAATGGCTGGGAGTTTGCGTACCTATTGCACGTGACCTGTGCTCACTGAAGTGTGGGACCCCACGCATGGGCACCACACGTAAGTGACAGACCTGTTGGTGTAAAAACTCGGTTGATTAGTATAGTGCATTAGAACAAAGTTTCCTATGGATTCAAGGGTAGGAAATCCAAGTTAACTCATTTACATGACATTATTTTTTCCATTAAGCAAAGTTAACACATCTATCAATTGGTACATTTTGGAGTGACTAAGAAGGATCCAGGCTTACTTATTCGTTTTCACGTGTTAAACTTGTCTAAATCTTGGTCAAACCTAGGATTTGACGAGAGATTCAAATGGGCGGAAAATTCAAAAAAAAACAGAAAAATGAAAAACCAAAGCACATAGTCTTCTTATGTCATATAGTAAGCATTAAAGTTGATAAACAAGGTCTAGACATATTCAAACCAGACAAATCATGTATCTATACCCCCTAACCCCTAAACTATGTCTTATGAAGTCAAGCATGAAGAGAAGTGGTTTTGGGTTTCAAACATGGAAATTTCAAAAACCTCCCAGAAGCTTCATTTTAGAGTGACTAAGAAGGATACACGCTTCGCTTTTCATTTTCATGTTTTAAACTTGTTTAAATCTTGGTCAAACCTAGGATTTGACCAAAAGATTCAAACATGGAAAATTTCAAAAACCTCCCAAAAGTTTCATTTTAGAGTGAGGAAGAAGGATCCATGCTTACCTTTTCATTTTCATGATTTAAACTTGTTTAAATCTTGGTCAAACCTAGGATTTGACCAAGATTCAAATGGGCATCAAAAATAAAAAATTAGAAAAATGAAAAACCAAAGCACATAGTTTTCTTATGTCATATAGTAAGCATTCAAGTTGATAAACAAGGTCTAGACATATTCAAACCATACAAATCATGTATCTACCCCTAACCCTAAACTCTGTCTTATGAAGTCAAGCATGAAGAGAAGTCGTTTTGGGTTTCAAACATGGAAATTTGAAAAACCTCCCAAAAACTTCATTTAGAGTGAATAAGAAGGATACATGCTTCCCTTTTCATTTTCATGATTTAAACTTGTTTAAATCTTGGTCAAACCTAGGATTTGACCAAGATTCAAATGGGCATCAAAAATAAAAGATTAGAAAAATGAAAAACCAAAGCACAAAGTTTTCTTATGTCATATAGTAAGCATTCAAGTTGATAAACAAGGTCTAGACATATTCAAACCAGAAAAATCATGTATGTGGCTACCCCTAACCCTAAACTCTGTCTTATGAAGTCAAGCATGAAGAGATGTGGTTTTTGGTTTCAAACATGGAAATTTCAAAAAGCCTTCCAAGAGCTTCATTTTGGAGTGACTAATTAAGAAGCATACATGCTTACCTTTTCATATTCATGTTTTAAACTTGTTCAAATCTTGGTCAAACCTAGGATTTGACCAAGATTCAAATGGGCATAAAAATTCAAAAAAAATGAATACCAAGATCTTCTTATGTCATATAGTATGCACGCATTCAATTAAGTTGATAAACAAGGTCTAGACATATTAAACCTGAAAAATCATGTATCTACCCCTAACCCTAAACTCTGTCTTATAATTAAAGTCAAGCATGCATGGTGAAGATAAGTGGTTTTTGGTTTCAAACATGGAAATTTCAAAAACCCTCCTAATTAAGAGCTTCATTTTGGAGTGAATAAGAAGGATACATGCTTAATTTTTCATATTCATGTTTTAAACTTGTTTAAATCTTGGTCAAACCTAGGAAAATCATGTATATATCTACCCCTAACCCTAAACTCTGTCTTATGAAGTCAATCATGAAGAGAAGTGGTTTTGGGTTTCCTACATGGAAATTTCAAAAACCTCCCAAAAACTTCATTTTAGAGTGACTAAGAACGATACATGCTTCCCTTTTCATTTTCATGTTTTAAACTTGTTTAAATTATCTTGGTCAAATCTAGGATTTGACAAGATTCAAATGGGCATCAAAATAAAAAAATCAGAAAAATGAAAAACCAAAGCACATAGTTTTCTTATGTCATATAGTAAGCATTAAAGTTGACAAACAAGGTCTAGACATATTCAAACCAGACAAATAATCATGTATCTATACCCCCTAACCCCTAAACTATGTCTTATGAAGTCAAGCATGAAGAGAAGTGGTTTTGGGTTTCAAACATGGAAATTTCAAAAACCTCCCAGAAGCTTCATTTTAGAGTGACTAAGAAGGATACACGCTTCGCTTTTCATTTTCATGTTTTAAACTTGTTTAAATCTTGGTCAAACCTAGGATTTGACCAAAAGATTCAAACATGGAAATTTCAAAAACCTCCCAAAAGTTTCATTTTAGAGTGAGTAAGAAGGATCCATGCTTACCTTTTCATTTTCATGATTTAAACTTGTTTAAATCTTGGTCAAACCTAGGATTTGACCAAGATTCAAATGGGCATCAAAAATAAAAAAATAGAAAAATGAAAATCCAAAGCACATAGTTTTCTTATGTCATATAGTAAGCATTCAAGTTGATAAACAAGGTCTAGACATATTCAAACCATACAAATCATGTATCTACCCCTAACCCTAAACTATGTCTTATGAAGTCAAGCATGAAGAGAAGTCGTTTTGGGTTTCAAACATGGAAATTTCAAGAACATCCCAAAAGCTTCATTTTAGAGTGACTAAGAAGGATCCATGATTACCTTTTCATTTTCATGTTTTAAACTTGTTTAAATCTTGGTCAAACCTAGGATTTGACCAAGATTCAAATGGGCATCAAAATATAAAAAATTAGAAAAATGAAAACCAAAGTACATAGTCTTCTTATGTCATATAGTAAGCATTCAAGTTGATAAACAAGGTCTAGACATATTCAAACCATACAAATCATGTATGTGGCTACCCCTAACCCTAAACTCTGTCTTATGAAGTCAAGCATGAAGAGATGTGGTTTTTGGTTTCAAACATGGAAATTTCAAAAACCCTTCCAAGAGCTTCATTTTGGAGTGACTAATTAAGAAGCATACATGCTTACCTTTTCATATTCATGTTTTAAACTTGTTTAAATCTTGGTCAAACCTAGGATTTGACCAAGATTCAAATGGGCATAAAAATTCAAAAAAAAAATGAATACACCAAAGACATAGCTTCTTATGTCATATAGTATGCACGCATTCAATTAAGTTGATAAACAAGGTCTAGACATATTCAAACCTGAAAAATCATGTATCTACCCCTAACCCTAAACTCTGTCTTATAATTAAAGTCAAGCATGCATGGTGAAGATAAGTGGTTTTTGGTTTCAAACATGGAAATTTCAAAAACCCTCCTAATTAAGAGCTTCATTTTGGAGTGAATAAGAAGGATACATGCTTAATTTTTCATATTCATGTTTTAAACTTGTTTAAATCTTGGTCAAACCTAGGAAAATCATGTATATATCTACCCCTAACCCTAAACTCTGTCTTATGAAGTCAATCATGAAGAGAAGTGGTTTTGGGTTTCCTACATGGAAATTTCAAAAACCTCCCAAAAACTTCATTTTAGAGTGACTAAGAACGATACATGCTTCCCTTTTCATTTTCATGTTTTAAACTTGTTTAAATTATCTTGGTCAAATCTAGGATTTGACAAGATTCAAATGGGCATCAAAATAAAAAAATCAGAAAAATGAAAAACCAAAGCACATAGTTTTCTTATGTCATATAGTAAGCATTAAAGTTGACAAACAAGTTCTAGACATATTCAAACCAGACAAATAATCATGTATCTATACCCCTAACCCTAAACTATGTCTTATGAAGTCAAGCATGAAGAGAAGTGGTTTTGGGTTTCAAACATGGAAATTTCAAGAACATCCCAAAAGCTTCATTTTAGAGTGACTAAGAAGGATCCATGATTACCTTTTCATTTTCATGTCTTAAACTTGTTTAAATTATCTTGGTCAAACCTAGGATTTGACCAAGATTCAAATGGACATCAAAATTAAAAAAATCAGAAAAATGAAAACCAAAGCACATAGTCTTCTTATGTCATATAGTAAGCATTAAAGTTGATAAACAAGTTCTAGACATATTCAAACCAGACAAATCATGTATCTACCCCTAACCCTAAACTATGTCTTATGAAGTCAAGCATGAAGAGAAGTCGTTTTGGGTTTCAAACATGGAAATTTCAAGAACATCCCAAAAGCTTCATTTTAGAGTGACTAAGAAGGATCCATGATTACCTTTTCATTTTCATGTCATAAACTTGTTTAAATCTTGGTCAAACCTAGGATTTGACCAAGATTCAAATGGACACAAAATTAAAAAAATCAGAAAAATGAAAACCAAAGTACATAGTCTTCTTATGTCATATCGTAAGCATTCAAGTTGATAAACAAGGTCTAGACATATTCAAACCATACAAATCATGTATCTACCCCTAACCCTAAACTATGTCTTATGAAGTCAAGCATGAAGAGAAGTGGTTTTGGGTTTCAAACATGGAAATTTCAAAAACCTCCCAGAAGCTTCATTTTAGAGTGACTAAGAAGGGTCCAGGCTTACGTTTTCATTTTCATGTTTGAAACTTGTTTAAATCTTGGTCAAACCTAGGATTTGACCAAGATTCAAATGGGCATAAAATTCAAAAAAATTAGAAAAATGAAAAACAAAAGCACATAGTCTTCTTATGTCATATAGTAAGCATTCAAGTTGATAAACAAGGTTTAGACATATTCAAACCAGACAAATCATATATCTACCCCCTAACCCTAAACTCGGTCTTATGAAGTCTAGCATGAAGAGAAGTCGTTTTGGGTTTCAAACGTTTAAGCCAAAAGCCCCATTTCAAATATTTCAAACTTATTCAAATTTGGTTCAAATTTGAAAGACATACAAGTTATAGCACACATAGTGCATACATGTTCACACATATTGCACTAGATGCTAATTAACCCTATAGTTTGAGGCCATTTGGATGAGGTCGAAAAAATTCTTGGATTAGAAATGGGGTTGTTCGAACCC
>NW_025899913.1:0-31736 GCF_022539505.1 Lolium rigidum | reverse complement strand
GTCTTCTTATGTCATATAGTAAGCATTCAATTAAGTTGATAAACAAGGTCTAGACATATTCAAACCAGAGAAATCATGTATCTACCCCCTAACCCTAAACTCGTCTCATGAAGTCAAGCGCATGAAGATATGTGGTTTTTGGTTTCAAACATGGAAATTTCAAAAACCCTCCCAAGAGCTTCATTTCGAAGTGATTAATTAAGAACCATACATGCATGCTTAGTTTTTCATATTCATGTTTTAAACTTATTCAAATCTTGGTGAAACCTAGGATTTGACCAAGAATCAAATGGTTTATAAAAATTCAAAAAAAAGGTCTTCTTATGTTATATAGTAGGCATTCAATTAAGTTGATAAATAAGGTCTAGACATATTCAAACCAGAAAAATCATGTATCTACCCCTAACCCTAAACTATGTCTTATGAAGTCAAGCATGAAGAGAAGTGGTTTTGGGTTTCAAACATGGAAATTTCAAAAACCTCCCAAAAACTTCATTTAGAGTAACTAAGAAGGATAAATGCTTCCCTTTTCATTTTCATGTTTTAAACTTGTTTAAATCTTGGTCAAACCTAGGATCTGACAAAGATTCAAATGGGCATCAAAAATAAAAAAAATCAGAAAAATGAGAAACCAAAGCACACAGTCTTCTTATGTCATATAGTAAGCATTAAAGTTGATAAACAAGGTCTAGACGTATTCAAACCCGACAAATCATGTATCTACCCCTAACCCTAAACTCTGTCTTATGAAGTCAAGCATGAAGAGAAGTTGTTTTGGGTTTCAAACATGGAAATTTCAAAAACCCTCCCAGGAGCTACATTTTGGAGTGACTAAGAAGGATAAATGCTTAATTTTTCATATTCATGATTTAAACTTGTTCAAATCTTGGTCAAACATAGGATTTGACCAAGATTCAAATGGGCATAAAAATTCAGAAAAAACAATAAAATGAAAAACCAATGCACATAGTCATCTTATGTCATCTAGTAAGCATTCAATTAAGTTGATAAACAAGGTCTAGACATATTCAAACCAGAAAAATCATGTATCAACAAGCTACCCCTAACCCCCAACTCTGTCTTATGAAGACAAGCATGAAGAGATGTGTTTTTTGGTTTCAAACATGGAAATTTCAAAAACCCTCCCAAGAGCTACATATTGGAGTGACTAAGAAGGATAGATGCTTAATTTTTCATATTCATGTTTTAAACTTGATTAAATCATGGTCAAACCTAGGATTTGACCAAGATTCAAATGGGCATAAAAATTCAAAAAAAAATGAAAAACCAATGCACATAGTCATCTTATGTCATCTAGTAATTAAGCATTCAATTAAGTTGATAAACAATGTCTAGACATATTCAAACCAGAAAATTTATGTATCAAGCTACCCCTAACCCCAAACTCTATCTTATGAAGTCTAGCATGAAGAGAAGTACGTGTTTTTTTGGTTCAAACATGGAAATTTTAAAAAACCATCTCAAGACCGGGCTTCATTTTGGAGTGACTACGAAGGATACATGCTTAATTTTTCATATTCATTTTTTAAACTTGTTTAAATTATCTTGGTCAAATCTAGGATTTGACAAGATTCAAATGGGCAAACATATGATAAGTGATGCAAATATCATTTCTAAGTGCGGGCAAACCAGCCTTTAGCTTAACATATTTCTAAGTACAAGGTTTCGGAAAATTGAGTGGGGGCGGCTGCCCCCCTTGGCTATAGTCTGGATCCGCCCATGCTATAGTTTGAGGCCATTTGGATGACGTCGAAAAAATTCTTTGATTAGAAATGGGGTTGTTCGAACTCCGTAGTTGGATTTTTTTGAACCTTGATCTGTAGTACTGGGCAAAACCCTAGTTTAACCTATTTAATTATAGATTCGTAGGTCGATTTTTCTACGTACCTTTTTATTATTACTCTACTATGCAACACATATGTGTTTGCCCGTCGAGTGAAACTCGGAAGGAGAGAAGAAGGAGGGAGAGCATTATGGTGTCTCCCCTTTTTCGGGCGATGATGTTGACTGTTGTGCAGGGTTTGTCAGTGAGCAGGAGGTGCGAGCGAGCGAGCGAGCGAGTCGAGCGAGGCCGAGAATGAGAGAGATTTTTTTTGTGAGAGGGACAACCGAAGGATCCTGAAGGACCCAGAGACTTCCAATACGCATCCTGATGCGTCTTCTCTTGACAAAGAAAATGGCTGGGAGTTTGCGTACCTATTGCACGTGACTTGTGCTCACTGAAGTGTGGGACCTCACGCATGGGCACCACACGTAAGTGACAGACCTGTTGGTGTAAAAACCTCGGTTGATTATTCTAGTGCATTAGAACAAAGTTTCCTATGGATTCAAGGGTAGGAAAATCCAAGTTAACTCATTTACATGACATTATTTTTTCCATGAAGCAAAGTTAACACATCTATCAATCGGTACATTTTGGAGTGACTAAGAAGGATCCATGCTTACCTTTTCGTTTTCACGTGTTAAACTTGTTTAAATATTGGTCAAACCTAGGATTTGACAGAGATTCAAATGGGCGGAAAATTCAAAAAAAAAACAGAAAAACCCTCTCAAGATCGAGCTTCATTTTGGAGTGACTATGAAGGATACATGCTTAATTTTTCATATTCATGTTTTAAACTTGTTTAAATCATGGTCAAACCTAGGATTTGACCAAGATTCAAATGGGCATAAAAATTCAAAAAAAACAATAAAATGAAAAACCAATGCACATATATAGTCATCTTATGTCATCTAGTAAGCATTCAATTAAGTTGATAAACAAGGTCTAGATATATTCAAACCAGAAAATTCATGTATCAAGCTACCCCTATCCAGAAGTACGCGGTTTTTTGGTTTCAAACATGGAAATTTCAAAAACCCTCCCAAAAGCTACATTTTGGAGTGACTAAGAATGATACATGCTTAATTTTTCATATTCATGTTTTAAACTTGTTTAAATCATGGTCAAACCTAGGATTTGACCAAGATTCAAATGGGCATAAAAATTCAAAATAAATCAAAATAAATGAAAAACCAAGGCACATAGTCTTCTTATGTCATATAGTAAGCATTCAATTAAGTTGATAAACAATGTCTAGACATATTCAAACCAGAAAAATCAAGTATCTAGCTACCCCTAACCCTAAACTCTGTCTTATGAAGTCAAGCATGCATGAAGAGAAGTGGTTTTTGGTTTCAAACATGGAAATTTCAAAAACCCTACCAAGATCTACATTTTGGAGTGACTAAGAAGGATATATGCTTATTTTTTCATATTCATGTTTTAAACTTGTTTAAATCATGGCCAAACCTAGGATTTGACCAAGATTCAAATGGGCATAAAAATTCAGAAAAAACAAAAAATGGAAAATCAAGGCACATAGTCTTCTTATGTCACATAGTAAGAATTCAATTAAGTTGATAGACAAGGTCTAGATATATTCAAACCAGAGAAATCATGTGTCTACCCCCTAACCCTAAACTCTGTCTCATGAAGTCAAGCATGAAGATATGTGGTTTTTGGCTGGTTTCAAACATGGAAATTTCAAAAACCCTCCCAAGAGCTTCATTTTGGAGTGACTAAGAAGGATATATGCTTAATTTTCATATTCATGTTTTCAACTTGTTTAAATCATGGTCAAACCTAGGATTTGACCAAGATTCAAATGGGCATAAAAATTTAAAAAAAACAATAAAATGAAAAACCAATGCACATAGTCATCTTATGTCATCTAGTAAGCATTCAATTAAGTTGATAAACAAGGTCTAGACATATTCAAACTAGAAAATTCATGTATCAAGCTACCCTTATCCCGAAACTCTGTCTTATGAAGTCAAGCATGAAGAGAAGTACGCGGTTTTTTTGGTTTCAAACATGGAAATTTCAAAAACCCTCTCAAGAGCTTCATTTTGGAGTGACTACGAAGGATACATGTTTAATTTTTCATATTCATGTTTTAAACTTCTTTAAATCGTGGTCAAACCTAGGATTTGACCAAGATTCAAATGGAAAAATTTAAAAAAAATGAAAAATCAAGGCACATAGTCTTCTTATGTCATATAGTAAGCATTCAATTAAGTTGATAAACAAGGTCTAGACATATTCAAACCAGAGAAATCATGTATCTACCCCTAACCCTAAACTCTATCTCATGAAGTCAAGCGCATGAAGATATGTGGTTTTTGGTTTCAAACATGGAAATTTCAAAAACCCTCCCAAGAGCTTCATTTCGAAGTGATTAATTAAGAACCATACATGCATGCTTAGTTTTTCATATTCATGTTTTAAACTTATTCAAATCTTGGTGAAACCTAGGATTTGACCAGAAAATTCATGTTTTAAAAAGTAAGCATGTATGCTTCTTACTCACTCTAAAATGTAGCTCTTGGGAGGGTTTTTGAAATTTCCATGTTTGAAACCAAAAACCACTTCTCTTCCTGCATGCTTGCCTTCATAAGACAGAGTTTAGGGTTAGGGTAGATATATACATGATTTTATGGTTTGAATATGTCTAGACCTTGTTTATCAACTTGAATGCTTACTATATATATGACATAAGAATGCTATGTCCTTTGTTTTTTCATTGTTTTGATTTTTTCTGAATTTCTATGCCCATTTGAATCTTTTGGTCAAATCCTAGGTTTGACCAAGATTTAAACAAGTTTAAAACATTAAAATGAAAAGGGAAGCTTGTATCCTTCTTAATTAGTCACTCTAAAATGAAGTTTTGGGGAGGTTTTTGAAATTTCCATGTTTGAAACCCAAAACCACTTCTCTTCATGCTAGACTTCATAAGACGAGTTTAGGGGTTAGGGGGTAGATGAATGATTTGTCTGGTTTGAATATGTCTAGACCTTGTTTATCAACTTGAATGCTTACTGCATGACATAAGAACACTATATACTTTGGTTTTTCATTTTTCTGATTTTTTTTAAATTCTGCCCATTTGAATCTTGGTCAAATATTAGGTTGTTTGACCATGATTTAAACAAGTTTAAAACATGAATATGAAAAATTAAGCATCTATCCTTCTTAAGTCACTTTAAAATGTAACTCTTGGGAGGGTTTTTGAAATTTCCATGTTTGAAACCAAAAACCACTTCTCTTCATGCTTGACTTTCATAAAATCGACCGAGATTAGGGTTAGGGGGTAGATGAATGATTTGTCTGGTTTGAATATGTCCATACATTGTTTATCAACTTTAATGCTTACTATATGACATACGTGTATCTCTAGATCGCAAATTTAACTGATGTAACACAAAAGATATACACCAAAATATATATCATTAGAAAACTCAGATGTTATACTATTTAATGGTATAATTTTTATAGCATAAATATTATATTATATTAGTTAAATTAACGATATTGGGATACGCGTAGGCCTTGTAAACCGGGACGGAGGGAGTACCCAGCTATAACTCCTCTTTCCTCTCTATCCCATCGTCTTCTCCCCTTGTTGCTAACTGCACGGATTGATTTCTCGTCTCGTCTTCTTCCCAAGGACCGTTGGAAAATGGAGATAAAAAGCTGCATCACATGGAGTTCTGTCGGACCATCGCCGGAAATAACACTCACAAGCAATGGAGGGAGAGAGAGATGGCGATTTAGAGTTCCATGTCCATGAGAAAGTTCTGTCGTGGGCATGGGTGGAAGCTCTCGACGCAGACATGCAGTCCTGGATCCAATCCTTCGGCGACGGCGGCCATGTCATGGTGGATCAGTTGGTTGTGCCGCCTGCGATGGAGATGGTGGCGCCGCCCGCGATGGAAACGGTCGTGGCCGTCGTCGACGAGGTTGTGCCTACCGTCAACAACGAAGAAAAAGAAGAGGCTCAGGGCGTCATGCATGAAGGCGAGGGGGCGGTGCTCGTCATCCAGGCAGAGCAGGCGGAGCTCGACCATGGTGAGGGCACACAGGTGGTTGCTGCCGTGCATGCTGCAGCCGCCGAGAATGCTAAGGAGAAGTATGAGAGCAAGTACAATAAGTCCTAGTCAGCTAGCTACAACGACGGCGACATCGAGTTGCAGAGGGTCTTCGCTGTAATTTCAATCTTGTTTGGGTGCCTTTCTGTAATTTCTGTCCTTTAATATCATCAGTGGTTTCCCGCAAAAAAAAGCTGGCTACAAGGATTAAAATAATATATTTGTGTCTAGTTGGAGGAGAGAGAAGCGGAGAGAGAGTGTAACTCTTATGCAAGAGCTAGCTCTAGCACTTGCTCCTAGGCAAGTTATGTCAATGAAATGTGGGCCATCCATTGAGAAAGTAGTACATTTTTATAGCCAACTATTGTACTTGTTGGCTACAAGTTGACTATAAATGACATGGCATCTTACTTGTAGCCAACAAACGACTATACTATTAGAATTGCTCTGAGAAGAACTGCAAGGTTGTCGGCAATGTTTCTGCAGGTGTTCACGTTCATGTGCATGGCATGCATGCCCATGTAGAAGACGTGCATGTGCAAGTACAATCCATTGCCGAGCTCTAAGTGGTTCGTCCCCGGCTGCGATGAGGATCAATCTGGGCGGTGGTTGTTAAGGACCCAATCGCATTTCTTGCTTTCAGCATGGGGTCTACCATGTAAATATTAGGGATTTAGACGTAATTTCCTGTTAATTTTGTGTCCTGCTGTAAACTGCGCTCTGATGCGTATTGGAAATCTGGGTCCTTCAGGATCGTTCGGTTGTCCCTCTAAAAAAAAATCTCTCTCATTCTCGGCCTTTCTCGCTCGCTCGCACGAGTCGCACCCCCCTGCGCACTGACAAGCCTGCACAACAGTCAATATCACCAGAAAAAGGATAGACACCATAAATAAGTGGGGCCCCGTGACTGCTCTCCCTTCGTCTCCTCCCGTGTGATCCCTCTTCCTCCGACTCCCGACCTTGCGGAAAAGAAAAATGAAATGAAAGAGTTTCACCGGACGGGCAAACACATGTGCTGCCTAGTAATAATAATAATAACGTAAAAAAATCGACCTACGAATCTATTATTAAATAAGCTAAACTAGGGTTTTGCCCGAGTACTACGGATCAATTTCTGAAAATCCAACTACGGGGTTCGATTTGGCCTGCTAATATAAAATTATATAATCCGAACTAGTATTCCTCTAAAAAATCATTTTGGTATGCATCGTTTGGTACCTTTCATAGCTAGAGTGCTTACTCCCTCCGTTAGCAAATAGTCTTCGTATGTCATATAGTAAGCATTCAAGTTGATAAACAAGGTTTAGACATATTCAACCAGAAAAATCATGTATCTACCCCTATCCCTAAACTCTGACTTATGAAGTCAAGCATCAAGAGATGTGGTTTTTGGTTTCAAACATGGAAATTTCAAAAACCCTCCCAAGAGCTACAATTTGGAGTGGCTAAGAAGGATAGATTCTTAATTTTTCATATTTATGTTTTAAACTTGTTTAAATCATGGTCAAGCCTAGGATTTGACCAAGATTCAAATGGGCATAAAATTAAAAAAACAATAAAATGAAAAACCAATGCACATAGTCTTCTTATGTCATATATATAGTAAGCATTCAATTAAGTTGATAACAAGGTCTAGACATATTCAAACGAGAAAAGTCATGTATCAAGCTACCCCTAACCCCAAACTCTGTCTTATGAAGTCAAGCATGAAGAGAAGCACGTGGTTTTTTGGTTTCAAACATGGAAATTTCAAAAACCCTCTCAAGAGCTTCATTTTGTAGTGACTACGAAGGATACATGCTTAATTTTCATATTCATGTTTTAAACTTGTTTAAATCATGGTCAAACCTAGGATTTGACCAAGATTCAAATGGGCATAATTTAAAAAAAATGAAAAATCAAGGCACATAGTGTTCTTATGTCATATAGTAAGCATTCAATTAAGTTGATAAACAAGGTCTAGACATATTCAAACCAGAGAAATCATGTATCTACCCCCTAACCCTAAACTCTGTCTCATGAAGTCAAGCATGCATGAAGATAGTTGGTTTTTGGTTTCAAACTTGGAAATTTCAAAAACCCTCCCAAGAGCTTCATTTTGGAGTGACTAAGAAGGATCTATGCTTAATTCTTCATATTCATGTTTTCAACTTGTTTAAATCATGGTCAAACTTAGGATTTGACCAAGATTCAAATGGGCATAAAAATTAAAAAAAAACAATAAAATGAAAAACCAATGCACATAGTCATCTTATGTCATCTAGTAAGCATTCAATTAAGTTGATAAACAAGGTCTAGACATATTCAAACCAAAAACATCATGTATCTACCTACCCCTATCCCTAAACTCTATCTTATGAAGTCAAGCATGCATGAAGAGAAGTGGTTTTTGGTTTCAAACATGGAAATTTCAAAAGCCCTACCAAGATCTACATTTTGGAGTGACTAAGAAGGATATATGCTTAATTTTTCATATTCATGTTTTAAACTTGTTTAAATCATGGTCAAACCTAGGATTTGACCAAGATTCAAATGGGCATAAAAATTCAAAAAAAACAATAAAATGAAAAACCAATGCACATATATAGTCATCTTATGTCATCTAGTAAGTATTCAATTAAGTTGATAAACAAGGTCTAGACATATTCACACCAGAAAATTCATGTATCAAGCTACCCCTATCCCCAACAAACTCTCTCTTATGAAGTCAAGCATGAAGAGAAGTTCGCGGTTTTTTGGTTTCAAACATGGAAATTTCAAAAACCCTCCCAAAAGCTACATTTTGGAGTGACTAAGAATGATACATGCTTTTTTCATATTCATGTTTTAAACTTGTTTAAATCATGGTCAAATCTAGGATTTGACCAAGATTCAAATGGGCATAAAAATTCAAAATAAATCAAAATAAATGAAAAACCAAGGCACATAGTCTTCTTATGTCATATAGTAAGCATTCAATTAAGTTGATAAACAATGTCTAGACATATTCAAACCAGAAAAATCAAGTATCTAGCTACCCCTAACCCTAAACTCTGTCTTATGAAGTCAAGCATGCATGAAGAGAAGTGGTTTTTGGTTTCAAACATCGAAATTTCAAAAACCCTACCAAGATCTACATTTTGGAGTGACTAAGAAGGATATATGCTTAATTTTTCATATTCATGTTTTAAACTTGTTTAAATCATGGTCAAACCTAGGATTTGACCAAGATTCAAATGGGCATAAAAATTCAAAAAAACAATAAAATGAAAAACCAATGCACACATATAGTCATCTTATGTCATCTAGTAAGTATTCAATTAAGTTGATAAACAAGGTCTAGACATATTCAAACCAGAAAATTCATGTATCAAGCTACCCCTATCCCCAACAAACTCTCTCTTATGAAGTCAAGCATGAAGAGAAGTACGCGGTTTTTTGGTTTCAAACATGGAAATTTCGAAAACCCTCCCAAAGCTACATTTTGGAGTGACTAAGAATGATACATGCTTAATTTTTCATATTCATGTTTTAAACTTGTTTAAATCATGGTCAAACCTAGGATTTGAGCAAGATTCAAATGGGCATAAAAATTCAAAATAAATCAAAATAAATGAAAAACCAAGGCACATAGTCTTCTTATGTCATATAGTAAGCATTCAATTAAGTTTATAAACAATGTCTAGACATATTCAAACCAGAAAAATCAAGTATCTAGCTACTGATACGTCTCCGACGTATCGATAATTTCTTGTGTTCCATGCCACATTATTGATGATATCTATATGTTTTATGCACACTTTATGTCATATTCGTGCATTTTCTGGAACTAACCTATTAACAAGATGCCGAAGTGCCAGTTCCTGTTTTCTGCTGTTTTTGGTTTCAGAAATCCTAGTAATGAAATATTCTCGGAATTGGACGAAATCAACGCCCAGGTTCCTATTTTGCCCGGAAGCATCCAGAACACCCGAGAACCGCCAGAGGGGGGCCACAGGGCCCCCAGATGATAGGGTGGCGCGGCTCACCCCCTGGCCGCGCGGCCCTATGGTGTCGTCGCCCCTTCGACCTTCTGACGCCGCCTCTTCGCCTATATAAAGGTCCAAGACCTAAAACACGAGACGGAAAAGCCACGGTACGAGAAACCTTCCAGAGCCGCCGCCATCGCGAAGCCAAGATCTGGGGGACAGGAGTCTCTGTTCCGGCACGCCGCCGGGACGGGGAAGTGCCCCCGGAAGGCTTCTCCATCAACACCACCGCCATCTTCATCAACACTGCTGTCTCCCATGAGGAGGGAGTAGTTCTCCATCGAAGCTCGGGGCTGTACCGGTAGCTATGTGGTTAATCTCTCTCCTATGTACTTCAATACAATGATCTCATGAGCTGCTTTACATGATTGAGATCCATATGATGAGCTTTGTATCGCTACTAGTTGTGTGCTACTCATGTGATGTTATTAAAGTAGTCTATTCCTCCTGCATGGTGTAAAGGTGACTAGCGTGTGCACCGTGTGGTTCTTGTCGTAGGCTATGATCATGATCTCTTGTAGATTGTGGAGTTAATTATCATTATGATAGTATTGATGTGATCTATTCCTCCTTCATAGTGTAATGTGGACGGTGTGTGCACTATGTTAGTTCTTGGTTTATTTTGCAATGATCTATTATGCTCTAAGGTTATTTAAATATGAACATTGAATTGTGGAGCTTGTTAACTCCGGCATTGAGGGTTCGTGTAATCCTACGCAATGTGTTCATCATCCAACAAAAGAGTGTATGTAGCACATATGAGAAAGAGTTATTTATTATGCGATCAATGTTGAGAGTGTCCACTAGTGAAAGTGTAATCCCTAGGCCTTGTTCCTAAATACTGCTATCGCTGCTTGTTTACTGTTTTACTGCGTTACTACTGCTCATACTTATTCATACCACCTGTATTTCACTATCTCTTCGCCGAACTAGTGCACCTATTAGGTGTGTTGGGGACACAAGAGACTTCTTGCTTTGTGGTTGCAGGGTTGCATGAGAGGGATATCTTTGACGTCTTCCTCCCTGAGTTCGATAAACCTTGGGTGATCCACTTAAGGGAAACTTGCTGCTGTTCTACAAACCTCTGCTCTTGGAGGCCCAACACTGTCTACAAGAATAGAAGCACCTGTAGACATCAAGCTATTTTCTCGCGCCGTTGCCGGGGAGGAAAGGTAAAAGGTACTCACACTCCGGATCTCGGCTACTAAGCTATTTTCGTTGTTGTAAGTACTCGAAGCTATTTCCTTTAGATCCTGCAATTGCATCTTTTTGTTTCTTGTTTACACTAGTTTGGCATAATGGACGACAATGAGCTTCTTATTCTATTTCCTGATTTAAGACATGGATGGTTTGATGCGAAAATTAAAAAACCTATGGAATCTTATTTGCATGCTGGTAGTAATATTAGTATGAACGCTTTGAACACCATTGTTGATAATGATATAGAAAGTTCTAAGCTTGGGGAAGCTGGTTTTCATGATCTTTTTAGTCCCTCGAGCATTGAGGAGAAAATTTACTTTGATGATACTTTGCCTCCTATTTATGATGATTATAATGACAGTGGTCTTTTGGTGCCACCTACTATGGAGGGTAAATTTTGTTTTGATTATACTATGCCTCCTACACTTGATGAGAATAATAATTATAGCTACTTTGTTGAATTTGCTCCCACTACAACTAATAAAATTGATTATGCTTATGTGGAGAGTAATAATTTTATGCATGAGACTCATGATAAGAATGCTTTATGTGATAGTTATATTGTTGAGTTTGCTCATGTTGCTACTGAAAGTTATTATGAGAGAGGAAAATATGGTTGTAGAAATTTTCATGTTACTAAAACACCTCTCTATGTGCTGAAATTTTTGAAGCTACACTTGTTTTATCTTCCTATGATTGTTACTTTGCTCTTCATGAACTTGTTTATTTACAAGATTCCTATGCATAGGAAGCATGTTAGACTTAAATGTGTTTTGAATTTGCCTCTTGATGCTCTCTTTTGCTTCAAATACTATTTCTTGCGAGTGCATCATAAAAACTGCTGAGCCCATCTTAATGGCTATAAAGAAAGAACTTCTTGGGAGATAACCCATGTGTTTATTTTGCAACAGTATTTTTGTTTTATATTTGAGTCTTGGAAGTTGTTTACTACTGTAGCAACCTCTCCTTATCTTAGTTTTGTGTTTTGTTGTGCCAAGTAAAGTCTTTGATAGTAAAGTGAATACTAGATTTGGATTACTGCGCAGAAACAGTTTTCTTTGCTGTCACGAATCTGGGTCTAATTCTCTGTAGGTAACTCAGAAAATTATGCCAATTTACGTGAGTGATACTCAGATATGTACGCAAGTTTCATTAAATTTGGGCATTTTCATTTGAGCAAGTCTGGTGCCTCAATAAAATTCGTCTTTACGGACTGTTCTGTTTTGACAGATTCTGCCTTTTATTTCGCATTGCCTCTTTTGCTATGTTGGATGAATTTATTTGATCCATTAATGTCCAGTAGCTTTATGCAATGTCCAGAAGTGTTAAGAATGATTGTGTCACCTCTGAACATGTGAGTTTTTGATTATGCACTAACCCTCTAATGAGTTTGTTTCGAGTTTGGTGTGGAGGAAGTTTTCAAGGGTCAAGAGAGGAGGATGATATACTATGATCAAGAAGAGTGAAAGCTCTAACCTTGGGGATGCCCCGGTGGTTCATCCCTGCATATTTCAAGAAGACTCAAGCATCTAAGCTTGGGGATGCCCAAGGCATCCCCTTCTTCATCGACAACTTATCAGGTTCCTCCCTTGAAACTATATTTTTATTCGGTCACATCTTATGTACTCTACTTGGAGCGTCTGTGTGCTTTTATTTTTGTTTTGTTATTTTCATTCTCTGAATAAATACATGCTTGTGTGGGAGAGAGACACGCTCCGCTGGTTCATATGAACACATGTGTTCTTCGCTTTATCTTTTAGTGTTCATGGCGAAGGTTGAAACTGCTTCGTTAAATTGTTATATGGTTGGAAACGGAAAATGCTACATGTAGTAATTGGTAGAATGTCTTGAATAATTTGATACTTGGTAATTGTTGTGCTCATGTTTAAGCTCTTGCATCATATACTTTGCACCCATTAATGAAGAAAAACCTAGAGCTTGCTAATTTGGTCTGCATATTTGGTCTCTCTAAAGTCTAGATAATTTCTAGTATTGAGTTTTGAACAACAAGGAAGACGGTGTAGAGTCTTATAATGTTTTCAATATGTCTTTTATGTGAGTTTTGCTGCACCGGTTCATCCTTGTGTTTGTTTCAAATAACCTTGCTAGCCTAAACCTTGTATCGAGAGGGATTACTTCTCATGCATCCAAAATCCTTGAGCCAACCACTATGCCATTTGTGTCCACCATACCTACCTACTACATGGTATTTCTCCGCCATTCCAAAGTAAATTGCTTGAGTGCTACCTTTAAAATTTCCATCATTCACCTTTGCAATATATAGCTCATGGGACAAATACCTTAAAAACTATTGTGGTATTGAATATGTACTTATGCACTTTATCTCTTATTAAGTTGCTTGTCGTGCGATAACCATGTTTCTGGGGACGCCATCAACTATTCTTTGTTGAATATCATGTGAGTTGCAATGCATGTCCGTCTTGTCTGAAGTAAGAGAGATCTACCACCTTAATGGTTGGAGCATGCATATTGTTAGAGAAGAACATTGGGCCGCTAACTAAAGCCATGATTCATGGTGGAAGTTTCAGTTTTGGACATATATCCTCAATCTCATATGAGAATAATAAATTGTTGCCACATGCTTATGCATTAAAGATGAGTCCATTATCTGTTGTCCATGTTGTCCCGGTATGGATGTCTAAGTTGAGAATAATCAAAAGCGAGAAATCCAAAATGCGAGCTTTCTCCTTAGACCTTTGTACAGGCGGCATGGAGGTACCCCTTTGTGACACTTGGTTAAAACATGTGTATTGCGATGATCCGGTAGTCCAAGCTAATTAGGACAAGGTGCGGGCACTATTAGTATACTATGCATGAGGCTTGGAACTTGTAAGATATAATTTACATGATACATATGCTTTATTACTACCGTTGACAAAATTGTTTCATGTTTTCAAAATAAAAGCTCTAGCACAAATATAGCAATCGATGCTTTCCTCTTTGAAGGACCTTTCTTTTACTTTTATGTTGAGTCAGTTCACCTATTTCTCTCCACCTCAAGAAGCAAACACTTGTGTGAACTGTGCATTGATTCTTACATACTTGCATATTGCACTTGTTATATTACTCTATGTTGACAATTATCCATGAGATATACATGTTATAAGTTGAAAGCAACCGCTGAAACTTAATCTTCTTTTGTGTTGCTTCAATGCCTTTACTTTGATTTATTGCTTTATGAGTTAACTCTTATGCAAGACTTATTGATGCTTGTCTTTAAGTACTATTCATGAAAAGTCTTTGCTTTAGGATTTAGTTGTTTACTCATGTCATTACCATTGTTTTGATCGCTGCATTCATTACATATGTTTACAATATGATCAAGTTTATGATGGCATGTCAATCCAGAAATTATCTTTGTTATCGTTTTACCTGCTCGGGACGAGCAGAACTAAGCTTGGGGATGCTGATACGTCTCCGACATATCGATAATTTCTTGTGTTCCATGCCACATTATTGATGATATCTACATGTTTTATGCACACTTTATGTCATATTCGTGCATTTTCTGGAACTAACCTATTAACAAGATGCCGAAGTGCCAGTTCTCGTTTTCTGCTGTTTTTGGTTTCGAAATCCTAGTAACGAAATATTCTCGGAATTGGACGAAATCAACGCCCAGTGTTCCTATTTTGCCCGGAAGCATCCGGAACACCCGAGAGCCGCCGGAGGGGGCCACGGGGCCCCTAGATGATAGGGTGGCGCGGCCCACCCCCTGGCCGCACGGCCCTATGGTGTCGTCGCCCCTTCGACCTTCTGACGCCGCCTCTTCGCCTATATAAAGGTCCCAGACCTAAAACACGAGACGGAAAAGCCACGGTACGAGAAACCTTCTAGAGCCGCCGCCATCGCGAAGCCAAGATCTGGGGGACAGGAGTCTCTGTTCCGGCACGCCGCCGGGACGGGGAAGTGCCCCCGGAAGGCTTCTCCATAAACACCACCGCCATCTTCATCAACGCTGCTGTCTCCCATGAGGAGGGAGTAGTTCTCCATCGAGGCTCGGGGCTGTACCGGTAGCTATGTGGTTAATCTCTCTCCTATGTACTTGTGATGACCCAGCGTACCACTGCATGGTGTAGTACACAAGTCGTTGACATAACACAAGTGAAACACCGTTCCACTCATATTACATCTCTCAGAGTGGTACAACAGAAACATATGCGAGTCCAAGGTATGTCTATAGAAGTACACACGAACTGTTTACATAAGATCCACACAGCCTCCTACTTTACAGTGAGGTAAAACTTCAAATAAACTCCAGAAGAATGAATCGTAGCCTAACTTGTTGCTAACTCAAGCTTAAGAGCTAACTGGCTTGCTATAGAAATCTAGCTACTTAGGTGCTAGGATTAGGGAAAGGTTCCCTTCTATTACTAGTCTAGGTTTCCATCATAACTGATGCAGAAGTTGACTCCATTGACTTCTTTGATTGGATTCTTCATCTTGTTGCAGTTGACTCCTTTGTCTTCGAGTTCCACGGTAGTTTCTCCTTCGGTACATTGATCTAAGAAGGGGGTTCAAACGAGATAGAATGAGTACGAGCGTACTCAGCAAGTTCATATTAGGAAATAGGTGTATCATGCACTAGCTACAGCCATAGACCAGAAAGTCATAGGCCAATGCAAGTTTTCATAAACATTTCTTCAAAAGGTTTATTTTATTCGGAAAACTATGCCCGTCAGTCTTCACAGGTTGACCAGAACTTCATGGAGTTCCTTTCCTGCCGCGTTCGCAGTTCCCTTCCCGGAACAGGGAGTGACAGTCACAATTCGAGTATCCTCTGCGAGAGGTGCGTTACTTTTCCCATAAGAGACCTTATCCTTGTTGCCAACCAGGTGCAAGCTTTCCCGTCCACACTTCCTTTGGTGTGAGGCCAGGTGTAAGATCCAAGCCCACACCGCCTTCTCCGCGATCGCAAACCCACCCTTTTGTCCAACCGTACACCTCTAGTAGACTTCCCCGATAATACGGCTTTACTCATGGTGTACTCTGGACAATCCCTCATAGATCGTTGAGCTTATCATCACTAATGGATGGGGATTTAAAAGGATTTCCCAACCTATTGCGGCAGTGCCTCCAGCACCCCACCGGCTCTCCGATCCGTTGGCGTGCAGAAGGGAAAAGATACGGCTGGCTTCCCCAGAGCCATTATAGATCTCATGGTCAACGCGGTTTGTACGGCGCTAGAATCACTGGACGACATTGGTAATTTAATCCTAGGGTGATATAACCCATGCAATGGAACCTCCACCATATCAACACATACCATGGTTCCATTGCCCACCACATAGTCATATTCATAATTGTAAAATAATACTTTGCTTTTCAATGCATGAGTGATAAGTATAGTACTTTGCATATAGTTTGATAAAAATAATCAAATGACATGAGCAAGCGATGAACTTGCCTTTCTTGACTGCAAGATTATGCAGGCAAAAGCTTCGATACGTGATAACTCCAAATGCTGAAATACCATCATCGTCCGGTAAGGACAATGTTTAAAGAATTGGCAAAGATGCTATAATGCATAATATGAGATGCAATCGTCCCGAGCGTAACCTAACCTCGATGATTTAGGATGTATGAGTTGTAAAGATTTCTTTAGGGTTGGTTGCACTTTTAGAATGGTTCTCAAACAAGGTGCTTATTAGGGTTTGGTTATATTAGCATCATAATCAAGTGATATAAGACATCATAACAATCATACACATAAAGAATAGTGGTGGAATAATAGGTAAAGAACAGTTGTCAATTTTAAGTTCTACAGAATATGGTTGATGATTTACTTATACTATACTTCAAAAGAATAACTTTTGAAGAACATGTTGTTTATAAATATTTAGTATTTCAAATAAGAATTATGGCTTCTAAGGTTGATTGACATGTACTTCAAAAGAATAACTTTTAAGAACAGGTTAAATAAGAATATGAACTACTATATATAGGAGCTAGGTAACTAGTTGGGTTCATTTAGTTCACTAATAGAACTAGTTGGTTCTTAATTGATGGATTTCTATATAGCAAGTATTGGTAGGTTTATTACTATGGTTGATTATGGTATCATATCAAAGGATGGTTATTGAGATGGTTCTATAGGTTTGCTATTAGTTTTACTATGGCTTCACATTTGCTTTACTAAATAATTTTTAATGGTTTCTAAGCGAAGTGGCTTTATCATCTTCTAAGTAGGGTTTTGTGTAATAGGAGCATGTGATGTGAATTGATACACAAGGTTGGTACTAAGGTTTATCATTATGGTTCTACCAGGGTTTGATGGTTGAGGTTAATTTTAATGGTATGGTATATAGGAGTGGTGATCAATGGTACTAATTCAATTAACAAGTTAGGGTTTCTACCTAGGTGACATTAGTGGATCATATAGGTTTTAATTAAGAATAGGAACATGAAATGATAATCTCATGTGACTTGGTTTTATGCTAGTGGATTCTAAGCATGTATTCAATTGTTGCTAATTAGGGTTCTATATGTATAGGTGAAGTGGATATGAGCACATGGGCTAAATCCTTAGGGTTTTAGGTTTGCAACTACTTTAGGATGATCACATTAAATTATGGGATCAAGGTCTTACTCAAATTGAAACTAGGGTTTCTAAGCTATGGTATATCTCCTAAAATGATAATTGGTAATAGAGTTGTGGTTACTAATTACTTTGAATCAAAATTAGTGATGGTTTGATATTTTATTAATCTCCACAAGAATTAATAATTAGGGTAACTCCTATTTTAGTTTAATTAAGAATCAGGGTTTAATATTTGTTATTAGGGTTTAAAATAATTAACTTGTTAACTAAAGATGTTTAAGTAAATAAGTTTTGATTTACCAAAATAATATTGGCTTATAATATTTTCTTGAGTTATTACTATTTAAAGAAAATAGAAAATAGTAATTTGTAATTAGGGTTTATGGATTACCACTAATAATTAAGTTAATGCAAATATGATAAATAAAATTGATCTTAACATTTTACTTAGTTACTGAATAGTTAAAATTTAATTTTGAAACTTCACTAATTATTGAATTCAAATTGTATATTAAATAATTGAAATGGCATAATTAATAAGGTTTAAAAATAAGTGAATTTTAGTTTTGACACACATTTTTGTTTTATATTTTATTTGAATAGAGTTTATTTTTGTGAGCATTTTGATATATTATTTGAATTTTTCTGAGTTGAAATGAATTTTCTAGAATTTTGCAAAGTCTCGAGCAATTTACTTGGAATTTGAAATAAACAGAAAACACTAGATGTACCGGTTCACTTCTAGTCCCGGACAACGACGAGTGGGACCAAGTTACACGTCAGGTGCCACGTCGGCAAGGTCTGGTCAAAATTGACCGTGGCCTTTGACCTTACCGGCGTTTAAACGCCGGCGGCCAGAGCACGGTGGCGCCGCTGATTTAGGGCTCCCCTGGATAGGCGACTAGGTGCATCAGAACAAGCACAACAAGGCGAAGCGAATGGTGGTGGTGGTTTCCGCGGGGACTCATCGGAGCATCGCCGGCAAAGAGGTGCTGCGGCGGTTTACTCCGGCGAGAATCGAATCGGAGGCTACGGGATGCAAAACTAGGAACTAATAGGTGCAGGAGATGCGCAAACTCACCCTGAAGCTCAAGGTGTGGTCAGCTCCGGCGATTGTTGACGGAGACGATGACGATTGAGCTTTTCTTGGTGAACCCGAGTGAAAGGAAACGCCGAAATTTCTTCTCCTCCTGGCTCCCCTTGATGCTCTACTCCTCCAGAATGAACTACGAGGTCAGGCGCGTCGAATGAGCTCGCGCCATGGCCTCCAAGATGACCTCCATCGACGGCGTCGTGCTTGACACCGGCGACCAGTCGAGGAAGAATGTGGAAGCTAGAGAGGTTCTGGGAAGAAATGGATGGGCGGCAAGGTGCTAGGGTTTCCTGGCGGTGCTGTACGCGTATTTATAGGGCAAGAGAGGGTCTGGTTCGTCGGCTCGCCGGCGGTACTGGCCGAGATGCGATGGCGACGGTGAGCTGCATTCGGGCGTGAATCTTGATGTCTTCGGATAGACTCGGACGCGAGAGAGATAGTGGAGGGTTCTGGAAGCTTCGTTGGCGTCCGGGGCATCCTTATCGGCTTCGAGGACGTGGCCGCCGTTCCTCGCTGCGCTGTCGACGCCGTGGAGGAAGACGACGCCCTCGTCTTGTTTTGTGCCAGCGACGAAACGGTAAGTGGCCGTGGGCTGGACTGGGCCGTGGTGGTGGGTTGGTCCTGGGCTCAGCTGCTGGGCTGCACGGCCAGGTAAGCCCCCTTTTCTTTTTATCTCTTTTCTATTTTCTGTTTTTATTTTCTGTTTTGAATTTGTTATTTGAATTCAAATTTGAATTCTGTTTTGTTTTGTAGGTTCTTAAACATTTGAATATCAGTATAACTTGATAACCATGCTCACTCGTATAATCTTGTTATTTAAACAAATATTTAGTTTAGGATTTAATTAATATCTTGTGAGGCTTGAGTAAAATATAAATGGTTTAGTGATTTATTTCAATTCCCTTTTTAATTTAGGAACCAGATCTATTTAAATGATTTGAAATTTAGAACATGTGCATGGTGAACACATTTTATTTTTCTAGTGCTTAACCATAGTGATCATTCACAAATAATTTAATTATGGCTAGGGTTTAACAAATGGTAAAGGAAATGGAATTGGTTCATGATTTTATGTGAATGATAGTTCTTAAGTTTTAAGAAGATGGTTAAGAAAGTTCTATAATCACTAATCTGGTTGTAGTAAACTATAGCTTGAACTAATTAAGATGGATCCTATGTTTATAATTAGCAATGCATTTGCTAATGATGGTTTAATTTATAGAACACTACTTCATTTGGTCTACTAGGATGGAAAGGTAGGGTTTAATATTTTATGTAAAGTGATTCCTATGTGAAAGGTTTAGGGTTTTGGTGATGCTTCACTAATTGAAGTATTAAATAGGCATGAGGCATGGCAGGGTTATAATTATAATCCAAAGTAATCCATGGGTTGGAATTCACATGTAGTTTAGGGTTTAAGTTGTGACCACCAATATGATACACAACTAGAATTAGGATATGGCATAAGCTTTGGTTATGTTTTACTAATGGGACATGGCTCTCACCTCCAAGATTAAAGGTTGGTTTGAACAAGTAGAATTTAATACTACTCTAATATTCTCTAGGATAGACATGGATATGGTTAGCATCTATAACCTCTCTCACTTCTCAATATCTTGGAATATCCTAAGGTCCTACTTAAGAGATGATGATATGATCCTCTAAATATATGGTTTGCCTAGGGATTCTACCTTGCAATCTTCTGTAGCTTGTTCTTCAGGAAATCTGATAAACCTACATCTTGTGGTATGCCTCCACCTCCTAGCTTCTTCATCTTGATCCTAGCTAATTCACATGAAGTGGCTCTATGTGTTTGCTTCCCTTGTATGCATGCTACAAGATGAGCAAATGGATGAAGGGTGTGGCTCTATTTATAGGCTTGGGCAAGCTCTAGTATCATGACACATAGGTGGTGACTCTTGTGTTGGTTTGATGAGTAAGGTGCTTGGTTGTCATGCCCTCATCCATAGCAATCCTTTGAGCATGAGGTGGCAAAGCTTGGAAAGCAAGTCATGTAGATATTTTCATCCCACATGGCATAGAGATTATCCTCTCATATGATTTATTTTTGGATAGCCAAGTGGCATTTGCTACTAAATATCTTGTGGATGGTTTTATTATTGTTGATGAGTCACTATATCATATTTGATTGGATTTATATTATAATATTGGTGAAAAGGTCAAGGTTGAGGGTTATTTCTCAAGTTTGGATAGTTGGTGTTTGAATTCACCAAGGCATGATCATATGAGTTTCAAAGTACTCATAGTTAATTTTATTCAAATAGTTTGAACTATAATTCGTAATGTAAATGGATTTAGTTTTATGATATTCCATATACTTAATAAGTTATGATTTAAATAAGAATGTGTGGCTTTTATGCACTTTAGACCCTGTGGTTTACCTTATTTATAAGTGAATTAAATTACACACAAAGATAGTTGCTAACTTTCAAGTGTTAATAAGTTAGGGTTTGATTCTTATGGAATGTGTTGTTGTAAATCTACATCCATTTGATCTAATCCATAGATCAAATCATCTCTACCCAAAATAAGGTTTTTAGCAAAGATCACAGTGAAGTTTATAGCGCTTGACTTGATGATCTACTTCAATTCCAGCAAGTCAAGTGAAACTTCGGTTCTCGTGGTAAGTTTTATTTGAAGCGCGAAAATTCCCCGGATTTTCTATGCATGAATGCAATGCACACTTTGGTGTTCTCTCATTTTGTTGCCTCTAAACCTGGGATATTACAGCCTCTCCCCCTTAAACTGAACTTCGTCCCGAAGTTCGAACGCTCTCATGTTTCGGAATGTTGAAATGTGTTGAACAGATCACAATCCTTTCAAACTTCCTAGTGATCTCATTAGATATAATTGAATATATACCTTGTTCAGATCCTTCCTGCAGTCTTCTGATGTCTGGCACTGATACTTTCTTCAATTCTATGATTTCTTCCAACACTCTAAGCTTATGGGCTTACTCTCCAAAGATTTTTGGATTAGGACATCTTATTGTGTTAATGGACTTTCCTAATGGTTGTGGTGACATCTTCCTATTTGGGTACTCAAAGCTTGGTGCTACCAGCTGCGGTAATCCAGCTGCGGTGTAATATGGCACTACGAGTTACCAACTGCGATACTCAAACCTTAATTTTAAAAGATTTATTTAAGGTAGGGTATTGTTTTCCCTTACTACCATAACGAAAGTAATGGTACTTGGTAAGGTATTGCGATAGGCATGGTCCTGGTTGTTTAGTCCTACGAATGGATTAGACTCATTTAGTCCATCCAATCATGGCTTCTAGTTTTAAGCTAGTTATTTTCCTTTTGGGTTCTTTAGGTTCCATGAAAGGAATCTTTCTAATAATCATTAGTTTTGGTATAGTCAAACTCCTTCAATCTTTTGTCTTCTTAGGCTTCGATTGTCCCCCGACATCTACTTCCTCCAACTTCATTAGCTTAGACTTACTTGAGCTCTTTTACTTCTGAGTAATTAGTAATTACCCACTCAAGTGAGGGTCTAACCCTTACTTCTTCGACATATAAACCTCGGCTTCTGGTCTGACAATCTCCTGAGAGTACTTTTATATGGGTACTTCCCCCACAACCTTATAAAAATAAGATCGGACTTCCTCTCAGTTCAGACCTTTTTCTCCGTCTATCATACTCCAAATCATATTTTAATACTTCTCCTTCAGCCTTCCTCTCCCCCTTGGAGTTTACTAATGATCTTCAAACTTCCTTTCTTCTAATCATTAAACTCCAAGGTTAGAAGATTAGTCTTGGTCTAACTTGTAGTTTGTAATTTTCTAGAGTCTCACGAAGAATTCTTTGTGGTGTATCCACTCAGTTGTGGGTATCCATTATGAATCCTCCGACTAAATATTTACCAACTACGAGATACCAGCTGTGAAATACTAGCTGCGGAATCCCCCTTTCTTTTAGGAATAAGAAATGTTCAAGCTGTGGGCTTTCTGGTACCAGCTGCAGACTACCTAGTACCAGATGTGGCTTATTGGATACCAGCTGTGGCTATATTATGGTTCTAGTCAATATCTACTTACCAGCTGTGGCTACTTACCTGGTTTTAGTTAGGATATACCTCACTTTACATTCCTTCTCTTCATGGTTATCCTATATCAGCTGCGGTCTTATCATACCAGCTACGACTTCACTTGTCTATTTTCCTTCTTCCAGGGTTTGTTTTGCAAGAAACCACTTGTTGACACTATTAAAATAGTATCGTAAGTGACGTCATTTGCATTCCCTTCTTCCATAATGAATATGGCTTCCCTTCTACTGCTCCATATTCAATATTTTCTCACTTTCATGGTACTTCCATGTTGAAGTACTCCTTGGTTAAGGATAAAAGTGAGTTTTGATTGGTCTTTCCTTTAGAGTATTGTGGTTGCTTCCCACAATTTGACTTCCTTCATCTAGTGGACCTTCATCTTTTTCTTCAAAATCTCCAGAATTCGTCACTTCCTCACACGAATACCTTTACCCTCTAGACCTATAACATCAAGTAAGAGCTTGATATTGCAACATGCATTTGCATATCAAAGTCAAACTTCATGTATGGATCTAGTCAATCAATGAAAATCCAATAAAATCCAAGAAGATTCAGCTTTGTGTTCATAATACACATCCTGATATGCCTGAATAAAATAATTGGGTAAGACATCCCTAAACATCAGGTTCAGATGTGTAGTATATAACACCACATAAGATAGGTTTAGGTCGTGATACTTAGCACGAATACGTGAATTTCTACTATTTGTCTCAACATTTATCTCAATTGCACATTTGCAATGAGACAACTTGAAACAAAATGGCCTGGGATAGTTGAAGTTAACCTAGTTTTCTTTGGAAGTACTAACAAAATAGTAATACCATATATATGTGCTATTGAGGACTACTTCCTATAATACAATTAGTTCTAACATGTCTACTCTAAACACATGATTGTTTAGAATATACCACCTATAACTCCCGGATTTCTCTATGTGATATGCTCTAAATAAGCCTTCTTTAAATTAAGGACTATGGTTCTAACATACTTGGTACAGTTATTAGGATTTTAAGGCCTAAGCTTTCGAACTATTCCTTAAATCCTACTCCTTATCATCCTTTTGTTATCGTACTTATGATGTTCTACTCCCTCACATCATGATTCTCAAGTGAATCATATATGATTACCAACTTTACCATGAAAAGTAGACTTAAATACTCCTATCACTCTTCCTTACCTCCTATGATTGACTCATCATAGACATATACTACCTTATATAACTTATCTCCCTTACTTAACATCAGTCATTTGACATTTTAAATGACTCTTACTTAACTATAACTTGTCTTGGTATACTTCTTCCAATAGGATATCTTCCTTATGGTTGTATCCTCTCTTTGGACTACCATGTATTGTATACCAATTGTGGTCTACTACCACCATTTATCTTAAGCTTCAATGGTGTTCTATTAATTTGTAATGAAGCAAGATAACTAATTAACTTTACTTAAGAAAGATAGATAAGAAAGATTGACTCAAGTGTGTCAGGATTATTCTCAAGTGAATACCCATCTCAAGTCAAAAGAATATTTGGTTTAGCATAGTTGGCTTAACTAAGATACTTCCTATAGACACTACCAAACCTATAGGTCTCCTTTAAAGGGTTTTAATCCTAGGGTCAAAGCATTTGCTCTGATACCAGTCTGTGATGACCCAGCGTACCACCGCATGGTGTAGTACACAAGTCGTTGACATAACACAAGTGAAACACCGTTCCACTCATATTACATCTCTCAGAGTGGTACAACAGAAACATATGCGAGTCCAAGGTATGTCTATAGAAGTACACACGAACTGTTTACATAAGATCCACACAGCCTCCTACTTTACAGTGAGGTAAAACTTCAAATAAACTCCAGAAGAATGAATCGTAGCCTAACTTGTTGCTAACTCAAGCTTAAGAGCTAACTCGGCTTGCTATAGAAATCTAGCTACTTAGGTGCTAGGATTAGGGAAAGGTTCCCTTCTATTACTAGTCTAGGTTTCCATCATAACCGATGCAGAAGTTGACTCCATTGACTTCTTTGATTGGATTCTTCATCTTGTTGCAGTTGACTCCTTTGTCTTCGAGTTCCACGGTAGTTTCTCCTTCGGTACATTGATCTAAGAAGGGGGTTCAAACGAGATAGAATGAGTACGAGCGTACTCAGCAAGTTCATATTAGGAAATAGGTGTATCATGCACTAGCTACAGCCATAGACCAGAAAGTCATAGGCCAATGCAAGTTTTCATAAACATTTCTTCAAAAGGTTTATTTTATTCGGAAAACTATGCCCGTCAGTCTTCACAGGTTGACCAGAACTTCATGGAGTTCCTTTCCTGCCGCGTTCGCAGTTCCCTTCCCGAACAGGGAGTGACAATCACAATTCGGTATCCTCTGCAGAGGTGCGTTACTTTTCCCATAAGAGACCTTATCCTTGTTGCCAACCAGGTGCAAGCTTTCCCGTCCACACTTCCTTTGGTGTGAGGCCAGGTGTAAGATCCAAGCCCACACCGCCTTCTCCGCGATCGCAAACCCACCCTTTTGTCCACCCGCACACCTCCAGTAGACTTCCCCGATAATACGGCTTTACTCATGGTGTACTTTGGACAATCCTTCATAGATCGTAGAGCTTATCATCACTAATGGATGGGGATTTAAAAGGATATCCCAACCTATTGCGGCAGTGCCTCCAGCACCCCACCGGCTCTCCGATCCGTTGGCGTGCAGAAGGGAAAAGATACGGCTGGCTTCCCCAGAGCCATTATAGATCTTATGGTCAACGCGATTTGTACGGCGCTAGAATCACTGGACGGCATTGGTAATTAATCCTAGGGTGATATAACCCATGCAATGGAACCTCCACCATATCAACACATACCATGGTTCCATTGCCCACCACATAGTCATATTCATAATTGTAAAATAATACTTTGCTTTTCAATGCATGAGTGATAAGTATAGTACTTTGCATATAGTTTGATAAAAATAATCAAATGACATGAGCAAGCGATGAACTTGCCTTTCTTGACTGCAAGATTATGCAGGCAAAAGCTTCGATACGTGATAACTCCAAATGCTGAAATACCATCATCGTCCGGTAAGGACAATGTTTAAAGAACTGGCAAAGATGCTATAATGCATAATATGAGATGCAATCGTCCCGAGCGTAACCTAACCTCGATGATTTAGGATGTATGAGTTGTAAAGATTTCTTTAGGGTTGGTTGCACTTTTAGAATGGTTCTCAAACAAGGTTCTTATTAGGGTTTGGTTATATTAGCATCATAATCAAGTGATATAAGACATCATAACAATCATACACATAAAGTATAGTGGTGGAATAATATGTAAAAACAGTTGTCAATTTTAAGTTCTACAGAATATGGTTGATGATTATTTATACTATACTTCAAAAGAATAACTTTTGAAGAACATGTTAATTAAGAATTAATGAGTATTTCAAAGAAGGATTAGGCTTCTAAGGTTTGATTGACATTTGTACTTCAAAAGAATAACTTTTGAAGAACATGTTAAATAAGAATATGAACTACTATACATAGGAGCTATGTAACTCTAGGGTTTACTATTGGGTTCATTTAGTTCCACTAATAGGAACTAGTTGGGTTCTTAAGTTGAATGGTTTTCTATATAGCAAGTATTGGCAGGTTTATTACTATGGTTAATTATGGTATTATATCAAAGGATGGTTATTGAGATGGTTCCATAGGTTTGCTATTAGATTTACTATGGCTTCACATTTGCTTTACTAAATAATCTCTAATGGTTTCTAACTAAGTGGTTTATCATTTACTAAGTAGGGTTGAGTGGAACAGGGGCATGTGATGTGCATTACTACACAAGGTTGGTACTAGGGTTCATCATTATGGTTTTCTAGGGTTTGATGGTTGAGGTTGATCTTAATGGTATGGTATATAGGAGTGGTGATCAATGGTACTAATTCAATTAACAAGTTAGGGTTTCTACCTAGGTGACATTAGTGGATCATATAGGTTTTAATTAAGAATAGGAACATGAAATGATAATCTCATGTGACTTGGTTTTATGCTAGTGGATTCTAAGCATGTATTCAATTGTTGCTAATTAGGGTTCTATATGTATAGGTGAAGTGGATATGAGCACATGGGCTAAATCCTTAGGGTTTTAGGTTTGCAACTACTTTAGGATGATCACATTAAATTATGGGATCAAGGTCTTACTCAAATTGAAACTAGGGTTTCTAAGCTATGGTATATCTCCTAAAATGATAATTGGTAATAGAGTTGTGGTTACTAATTACTTTGAATCAAAATTAGTGATGGTTTGATATTTTATTAATCTCCACAAGAATTAATAATTAGGGTAACTCCTATTTTAGTTTAATTAAGAATCAGGGTTTAATATTTGTTATTAGGGTTTAAAATAATTAACTTGTTAACTAAAGATGTTTAAGTAAATAAGTTTTGATTTACCAAAATAATATTGGCTTATAATATTTTCTTGAGTTATTACTATTTAAAGAAAATAGAAAATAGTAATTTGTAATTAGGGTTTATGGATTACCACTAATAATTAAGTTAATGCAAATATGATAAATAAAATTGATCTTAACATTTTACTTAGTTACTGAATAGTTAAAATTTAATTTTGAAACTTCACTAATTATTGAATTCAAATTGTATATTAAATAATTGAAATGGCATAATTAATAAGGTTTAAAAATAAGTGAATTTTAGTTTTGACACACATTTTTGTTTTATATTTTATTTGAATAGAGTTTATTTTTGTGAGCATTTTGATATATTATTTGAATTTTTCTGAGTTGAAATGAATTTTCTAGAATTTTGCAAAGTCTCAGCAATTTACTGGAATTTGAAATAAACAGAAAACACTAGATGTACCGGTTCACTTCTAGTCCCAGACACTGACGAGTGGGACCAAGTTACACGTCAGGTGCCACGTCGGCAAGGTCTGGTCAAAATTGACCGTGGCCTTTGACCTTACCGGCGTTTAAACGCCGGCGGCCAGAGCACGGTGGCGCCGCTGATTTAGGGCTCCCCTGGATAGGCGACTAGGTGCATCAGAACAAGCACAACAAGGCGAAGCGAATGGTGGTGGTGGTTTCCGCGGGGACTCATCGGAGCATCGCCGGCAAAGAGGTGCTGCGGCGGTTTACTCCGGCGAGAATCGAATCGGAGGCTACGGGATGCAAAACTAGGAACTAATAGGTGCAGGAGATGCGCAAACTCACCCTGAAGCTCAAGGTGTGGTCAGCTCCGGCGATTGTTGACGGAGACGATGACGATTGAGCTTTTCTTGGTGAACCCGAGTGAAAGGAAACGCCGAAATTTCTTCTCCTCCTGGCTCCCCTTGATGCTCTACTCCTCCAGAATGAACTACGAGGTCAGGCGCGTCGAATGAGCTGCGCCATGGCCTCCAAGATGACCTCCATCGACGGCGTCGTGCTTGACACCGGCGACCAGTCGAGGAAGAATGTGGAAGCTAGAGAGGTTCTGGGAAGAAATGGATGGGCGGCAAGGTGCTAGGGTTTCCTGGCGGTGTTGTACGCGTATTTATAGGGCAAGAGAGGGTCTGGTTCGTCGGCTCGCCGGCGGTACTGGCCGAGATGCGATGGCGACGGTGAGCTGCATTCGGGCGTGAATCTTGATGTCTTCGGATAGACTCGGACGCGAGAGAGATAGTGGAGGGTTCTGGAAGCTTCGTTGGCGTCCGGGGCATCCTTATCGGCTTCGAGGACGTGGCCGCCGTTCCTCGCTGCGCTGTCGACGCCGTGGAGGAAGACGACGCCCTCGTCTTGTTTTGTGCCAGCGACGAAACGGTAAGTGGCCGTGGGCTGGACTGGGCCGTGGTGGTGGGTTGGTCCTGGGCTCAGCTGCTGGGCTGCACGGCCGGGTAAGCCCCCTTTTCTTTTTATCTCTTTTCTATTTTCTGTTTTTATTTTCTGTTTTGAATTTGTTATTTGAATTCAAATTTGAATTCTGTTTTGTTTTGTAGGTTCTTAAACATTTGAATATCAGTATAACTTGATAACCATGCTCACTGTATAATCTTGTTATTTAAACAAATATTTAGTTTAGGATTTAATTAATATCTTGTGAGGCTTGAGTAAAATATAAATGGTTTAGTGATTTATTTCAATTCCCTTTTTAATTTAGGAACCAGATCTATTTAAATGATTTGAAATTTAGAACATGTGCATGGTGAACACATTTTATTTTTCTAGTGCTTAACCATAGTGATCATTCACAAATAATTTAATTATGGCTAGGGTTTAACAAATGGTAAAGGAAATGGAATTGGTTCATGATTTTATGTGAATGATAGTTCTTAAGTTTTAAGAAGATGGTTAAGAAAGTTCTATAATCACTAATCTGGTTGTAGTAAACTATAGCTTGAACTAATTAAGATGGATCCTATGTTTATAATTAGCAATGCATTTGCTAATGATGGTTTAATTTATAGAACACTACTTCATTTGGTCTACTAGGATGGAAAGGTAGGGTTTAATATTTTATGTAAAGTGATTCCTATGTGAAAGGTTTAGGGTTTTGGTGATGCTTCACTAATTGAAGTATTAAATAGGCATGAGGCATGGCAGGGTTATAATTATAATCCAAAGTAATCCATGGGTTGGAATTCACATGTAGTTTAGGGTTTAAGTTGTGACCACCAATATGATACACAACTAGAATTAGGATATGGCATAAGCTTTGGTTATGTTTTACTAATGGGACATGGCTCTCACCTCCAAGATTAAAGGTTGGTTTGAACAAGTAGAATTTAATACTACTCTAATATTCTCTAGGATAGACATGGATATGGTTAGCATCTATAACCTCTCTCACTTCTCAATATCTTGGAATATCCTAAGGTCCTACTTAAGAGATGATGATATGATCCTCTAAATATATGGTTTGCCTAGGGATTCTACCTTGCAATCTTCTCGTAGCTTGTTCTTCAGGAAATCTGATAAACCTACATCTTGTGGTATGCCTCCACCTCCTAGCTTCTTCATCTTGATCCTAGCTAATTCACATGGAGTGGCTCTATGTGTTTGCTTCCTTGTATGCATGCTATGAGATGAGCAAATGGATGAAGGGTGTGGCTCTATTTATAGGCTTGGGCAAGCTCTAGTATCATGACACATAGGTGGTGACTCTTGTGTTGGTTTGATGAGTAAGGTGCTTGGTTGTCATGCCCTCATCCATAGCAATCCTTTGAGCATGAGGTGGCAAAGCTTGGAAAGCAAGTCATGTAGATATTTTCATCCCACATGGCATAGAGATTATCCTCTCATATGATTTATTTTTGGATAGCCAAGTGGCATTTGCTACTAAATATCTTGTGGATGGTTTTATTATTGTTGATGAGTCACTATATCATATTTGATTGGATTTATATTATAATATTGGTGAAAAGGTCAAGGTTGAAGGTTATTCCTCAAGTTTGGATAGTTGGTGTTTGATTTCACCAAGGCATGATCATATGAGTTTCAAAGTACTCATAGTTAATTTTATTCAAATAGTTTGAACTATAATTCGTAATGTAAATGGATTTAGTTTTATGATATTCCATATACTTAATAAGTTATGATTTAAATAAGAATGTGTGGCTTTTATGCACTTTAGACCCTGTGGTTTACCTTATTTATAAGTGAATTAAATTACACACAAAGGTAGTTGCTAACTTTCAAGTGTTAATAAGTTAGGGTTTGATTCTTATGGAATGTGTTGTTGTAAATCTACATCCATTTGATCTAATCCATAGATCAAATCATCTCTACCCAAAATAAGGTTTTAGCAAAGATCACAGTGAAGTTTATAGCGCTTGACTTGATGATCTACTTCAATTCCAGCAAGTCAAGTGAAACTTCAATTACTGTGGTAAGTTTTATTTGAAGCGCGAAAATTCCCCGGATTTTCTATGCATGAATGCAATGCACACTTTGGTGTTCTCTCATTTTGTTGCCTCTAAACCTGGGATATTACAGTACTTCAATACAATGATCTCATGAGCTGCTTTACATGATTGAGATCCATATGATGAGCTTTGTATCGCTACTGGTTGTGTGCTATTCATGTGATGTTATTAAAGTAGTCTATTCCTCCTGCATGGTGTAAAGGTGACTAGTGTGTGCACCGTGTGGTTCTTGTCGTAGGCTATGATCATGATCTCTTGTAGATTGTGGAGTTAATTATCATTATGATAGTATTGATGTGATCTATTCCTCCTTCATAGTGTAATGTGGACAGTGTGTGCACTATGTTAGTTCTTGGTTTATTTTGCAATGATCTATTATGCTCTAAGGTTATTTAAATATGAACATTGAATTGTGGATCTTGTTAACTCCGGCATTGAGGGTTCGTGTAATCCTACGCAATGTGTTCATCATCCAACAAAAGAGTGTATGTAGCACATATGAGAAAGAGTTATTTATTATGCGATCAATGTTGAGAGTGTCCACTAGTGAAAGTGTAATCCCTAGGCCTTGTTCCTAAATACTGCTATCGCTGCTTGTTTACTGTTTTACTGCGTTACTACTGCTCATACTTATTCATACCACCTGTATTTCACTATCTCTTCGCCGAACTACTGCACCTATTAGGTCTATTGGGGACACAAGAGACTTCTTGCTTTGTGGTTGCAGGGTTGCATGAGAGGGATATCTTTGACCTCTTCCTCCCTGAGTTCGATAAACCTTGGGTGATCCACTTAAGGGAAACTTGCTGCTGTTCTACAAACCTCTGCTCTTGGAGGCCCAACACTGTCTACAAGAATAGAAGCACCTGTAGACATAAGCTACCCCTAACCCTAAACTCTGTCTTATGAAGTCAAGCATGCATGAAGAGAAGTGGTTTTTGGTTTCAAACATGG
>NW_025899912.1:0-31771 GCF_022539505.1 Lolium rigidum | reverse complement strand
GAATTCTCCAAGTTTAGTGAAGGATCGGATAGTTCCCGGCTCAATCGAGCATGTGAGCCACGATATTTAGGCGGCCAGACACGATCTGACATGGATAAGCTGCGTGTGAGTTACCGCTGTGGGTCCCTCACGGGATCGCTTTTGGTGTTATCGCTGCCACCCGAGACTCAATCCGGACTTGGAAGCGGTTGGAAGAAGCGGTTCACATGCATCGATATCTTTCGAGGCTTCCAGTTAGCATTGCCGATCTAGCACAAATGTCATGAAGCTGTGAAACGATTGTGAGGCCACATCCAGCCGGGGACCGTTAGGAACCGTGCTATTAGCTCATGTGGCCCGAAAAGCGATCGAGTTAGCGGTAGAGAAATTTGGGTCACCCGCATCACCGTCCAGCCTGATGTATCCCCAAGCGGAGACTACCTTCAGCGTGGCACATATATAGTGCGAAGAACATCTGTTATATGACGGCGCCACCGAGAATACTGAGGATAATTCAAAGCGTGCGGTGGTCACAGTTGAGGCGGATAAGAGATGAAGCCTGCGGGAGATCAAGGAGTAGCGGTGGCTGAATGCTGTTCGAGGCCAAGCCACGTGTCCTACAAAAATTGAGTTGAAATACCTGGGTCCTCCAGGGGTTTGACCGGCGTGATATGGTGGGAGGCAGATTTTAAGACCTCTTACTTAAGGAGGCATTAAAAGGTACCGAAGATACAAGATCCTGTTTCGGGGGCTGAGCGGAAAGCACGTACTGCAGGTGGCACCATCACCATAGTTCACTCCTTATCCACCTGTAATGCCGAAGATGTAGGCGTGGTCAAATGGCGATGGGAAGAGACAAGGGGCGTCAATTTTATTGATGCGCCATGAAAGTCATTAACCACATACCCACGCCCGTTATTAACATATGGTGACGGAATCATCACTTACCTACAGGAGGTGCCGACCCGGAGTTTCTGGTTCGGCATCAACACCTTGGTAGGACACGGGCACACTCTGGTAGGGCAGGGATTTACTGAGGCAAACGCTCTCCTGCGAGGACAAACGCAGTTCGCGCGATGGCTCGGCGCTAAAATCTGGATGAATGTTGCCACAGACCTTCATTGAAGCCCGGTGATCGTAATCAACATGGAGGCCGATTCCTTGTCAGGAGCCAAGAAGTGTATCCTCACCATACGCTCACACTTTGTGTTTCTAAGTAATAATAGATCCTAACGAAGACTAGCGGAGTTCGTCAGTACATTGGTGAAGAGTCAACATTGGTCCTAGCGAACCCTGACGTTCAAATACGTAGGTGCCTTGAAGCTAACTACAGGCGATATCACTTGATTACATGAGATTAGAAGCTCAGAGACACCTAATTAGATGAACATGTGATACATGTGCGTGAAATATTGGGAGACGATAGAATCGGCCCGTCACTTTTTGCATCAGTACACATGCGAATCATATATGTGATACACGAGACAGCATCGACTTAGAGTAACCGATGCAGTAGATCGACTTGAGACAAGTTCAACAAAACATTTATCGGTTTACATAGAGGCTCTGCGAAGAAAGCGTTGAGGCGTGAAGGGCGTCGGCACGGATTTGATCCACCTCGCGTCTCGGCCTCGTCGTCATCGTCTTTGCCCGTCACCGGTATTGCTCGGGGCACAATTTCAGCGGTCCCTCGGTCTTCAGATCGGTGGCAGAACCTTTGCTTCCTCTTGAGCGAGCAATGAGGGTTTCCTTGTCTTGGGGATAAAGTTATGCAGTCTCTGACCCTCTTTTCAAGGTCCTCCAGTTCCTTGCGGGATCAGGTTCGACACCTATCTTGGTAGAAGTGTCGGTTTGGCGTCTAAAGTGGCCTTCTTCTCGTTGAGCCGTTGACACTTATACTGAGTATCGGCTTTCAGCGAAACTGCGTGTGACGAAGAATAATTCTTTAGCCGAGGCAGGCCTCCTCAGGCACGAGACAGAAACCAAAGAGTCACCCAGTGGCCAAAGCAACTGCGGTGTCACGGAGATGGGGCTGGATGTCTTCAAGGATGCCACTCCTGGCCCCCCTCCCGGGGTTTGACCCGGGGTTTCGGCCAAAGGAGAGCAAAACCAGGCATTTGGAGCGGACCATGGACCGTGCTAGGGCAGCTCTTCACACCTTTGTATTATGTTTGGCTCGATGGAGTCGGGATGAACGTCTGACCAAGCTTGAAGATCCATGCCCCTGGCCAGTGGAATAAGGCGGTGAGCATACAACAAAGAAAAAGGGTAGGCTCGAGGTGGAGCGTACCTCTCCCAAAGAAGGAGGAGCGTCTTTGTGATGTAGTAAACTTTCGGTGGACTTGGCTAGGTTAGCCCACTTGGTCGACCGTGCTTTCGTCGAGTGGCTAGGTCTAGCGTGTGGATGGCATGGTACCTCTTCAACGTCCCGTAGGGTGCATTAATAAAAATGGTGAGCCGATCCAATGTAGCAGGATATGGAATATGAGCTGGTGATAGTACATTTGAAGCCTCACGGCGGCAGCGAGAGCTTCTCGTGGGTCTTCTGAGCCTTTTGGCCTTATCGGCAGCTTCACGTGTCCCTGTTTTGATAGACTTGAAGGGCGGCAGAACAGGAGTCGACCTTTCCTAGAAGCCGGCCATTGGCGAGTCCGTGCAGGCTCTTGCGTGGTGGATCCCGAATCGCCGAGTCAGTCCCTTGGTGGGTATCCTCTGTTGCAGTTCTCTTGATGAAGTGCAGCAAGAAGTACAACCATGTTACAAAACTGGGAAAGACGGATAGATTTGGTCAGGCAAAGTCCCAGCTTGCAAGCTTGCTTGGACGGGGAACTATGTAGGGGGTCTTTAAAGCGGCTGTTTCCTCCTTGCCTTTGCTGGTTGAGGCTCTGAGAACCGCCCAGCCAAGATGCTCTATTACAGAGTGGAAGTTGAGGTGAAATCAGGTGAAACTCTACAATATGACCTTCTTCAGGGGCGAGCTCTGGCAGAAAGACCACGGGAGGCTGGTGGAAAGGAACTTGAAGGGAGCCATCGACTTCTTTGCGTGGGCTCTGGGCCGTCTGTTCTTTGCCCGAAATGAAATCCAGGTTGAACTAATCATCCTGACCTATTCTTGATAACATGGAATGGTATTTAGTGTGCGAGGGCATATATATTAAGCATCAAATTGCTTGACAATGGTCTAGAGCTCTTCGAACGTGGGTCTTCCCACATAGACCACCGAGTCTCAAAACCATCGGTAGTGGTGGTGAAAGCAGAGTTATAGGAATTTGGAATGGCGGGCATCAAAAGAAGGTATAGCAGGCAATTACGTTTGAAACCTCCTGGCTTGGCGAGGAAACTCGTGGGTCTTTGCGAGCCCTTTTGACGGATCGACGCTTCACGCGTGATCCCGTTTTGGTCGGAGCTTGAGGAGCAACAGGCTCGGGAGTCGACCTTTTCCCAGAAGCCGACGCTGGTGAGTCCGTCTGACTCTGTGTGGTGGATCTCCCGGAGTTGCCGGGTTTGAGTCCCTTTGGCTGGATTGTGCCTCCCCGCTGGAATTCTCTTCGGTGGAAGTCTGTAAAAAGAAGTTCAAGCATGTTGCGAAGGACTGGGAGGACAGATAAATTTAGTCAAGGCACGAGTCAGCTTACATGCAAGCTTTCTTGGGCAGGAGCTTTGCGCTTTAGGGTCTTTCTGACAGCTACTTTCCTCACTGCCTTCCTCGCTTGGATTGAGGCTCGGGGGGCAACTGGCCCCGAGGATGCTTTACTCTTGGGAGCCGATTTCGGTGAAATCGGCTGGCTTTGCATTATGACCTTCTTCAGGGGTGGCGAGCTCTGGCAGAAGAGAACCACCGGGGCTGGTGGAAGGAATTTGAAGGGGGAGCCATCGGCTTGCGTGGGCTCTGGGCCATCTTGTTGCTGCCAATAGATGAGAGCCAGGTTACAGACAATCATCATGAGCCATTGCAAGAAATTTATATGTAATGGTACCTGGTGTGCAGGAACGTCGTATTCGGCATCAAGTTGCTTCGGCGACGGTCCTAGAGCTCTTACGAAGGCGTGGGTCTTCCACATAGACCACCAAGTCTCGAAACCATCGGTAGTGATGGTGAAACAGAGGTTGTGAGGACTTGGAATGGCCAGAGCGTCAAAGAAGGTATAGCACCATTGGCCAGTAAGGATGTCAGGCAGTTCAGCTCTGCTAGTTGTCAGGTGGTGGAGGAAGAAGTGTGGGGGCACTTGCCCGAGACCAAGCTGCTGTGCTACTACCACCGGTTGGTAAGACTCATAACCAGGCTTGATGATCCTGTTTGAGGTACTCATGCCAACTGGGAGAAAGCAAGGACGGATCATGATAGAGTACAAGTGCCGGGTGCTAGCGTCATCGGCGAAGGCTGTCTAACCGGAAGGAGACTGGATTCTCAAAGTTCTCCGATTCAGTGTAAGGAAGGAACAGGGGGTTGTCCAAGCCTTGGAAGAAGATCTTGAACCACTCTGCTGCTTCCTTAGGGATCAGCCTGCTGCCTGGGAGGCTATACAGAGCTTGGTCATAGCTAGTGCATCGGATCTCCTTCCCATTAGCATCTGGGAAGGTGCAGGCGCCCAAAGGTGGGAAGTTTGGGATCTGGTTCTGAAAGTACAGCTGAGCCCATAACTGAATAAACCACGAGGGGCCTCCTGTTTTAACTATCTTTTGGGAAAACAGTTTGACAGACATCAGTTGAAGGGATCGATAGACCTCTCCAAGGAACAGTTTGCCAAGGCCAAGTTGTGTGCCTTTGGCGAGTTCATAGGCCAGGGAAAGGTAGTTCTTGGTTGGGGCGAGTGAAGGACCACAGAATATGAAGTGCTCCGGCCCGGAAGTTCAAGAAGGCCGTGTGCTCTTTCTCCGTCACGGGGCCTTTGGTTTTCATATAACGCCTCGGGTAGGCGCCCCGGCTTGTACACTCTGTTTTAGAGGAGAGGGTGAAAGGGACCTTTGGCAATTTAAAGGCGAGAGGGCTTGAGGATGCAATATCCGGGCTCGTGATCATGGCTACGTCCAACAGAGTTGGTGTCATGGGGCCATGGCCGAACATGAAGCAATTCAGCGCATCGGACCAAAAGTAGCCGATGGTTTTCGAATGTTCTCATTCTTTTCAAGAGGAGACAATGATAATGACAAAGCATCGGCTATCCCTATCGTTTCCCGGGTGGCATAATGGGTTTTAGACACTCTACGGTACCATGCCACCCAACCTTCGGGAGGATTAGGCCGGAGCTCGCGGGCGGTCGGCCCGGAAGTCGGATCTAAATTCTGGTTCACGAAGGGGATTCTATTGGCCTCGCATGAGATTAAGTGAGCGGGACTCTCGGAAGAACGGGGGCCAAGACACATAGAGTTTGGGAGAGAGGGATGCGGCAGCAGGATGTCTGAAACCTAAAATTAATAACGGAATAAGACATTAATTCAGGTGTTTGCTGTTTAATCCTAACATTGATTCGAATGGCGAAGAAGCGGTTAAGGATTACCTTCAGACCGGAAACCATGGCGTTGGCGTTGGATGATTCCGCCATTTGATGCGCTGTTGGGTTGGGATGGCGCGGTTGAGATCTGAGATTCGTGGAGCTGCTTGGGTGGCGATTTGGGGATCTGAGGTTGCTTTCTCAGGCGGAGGTCGCAGGTTACCGTTTGGAGGGGCAATTAGGTTGGCCTTACTCGTGTTTTATGGTAAAGGCCGATGCGATGCCATCGGCTCTTTTGAGGGAGTGGTTGACTTTGATTATCAGCAAAATTAACTGGAAACACTTCTTCATTAATAATACGGGTTTTTACAATAAAGAGCCGATTGCTCAAGAGAGGAAGAACAAAAGAAGAGCCGATTGCTCAGGAACTACTAATCCTACACTACTAATCCTCGCTGGCCTCGTCGTCGGCATCGTAGCTACCGTCGGCGCTGCTTCCGGAGAGTTCCTCGTCGCTGCTGCCCCAGCCCTCGGCCGGAGCCTCTTCTTCCTCGTCATCATCATCATCTTCGCTGTCCGCCCAAGCACGGAAGCGCTTCGCCGGCGGATACCCAGCGGAGGAGGAGGAATCATCCTCCTCTTCTTCCTCCTCTTCCTCCTCTTCTTCTTCTTCCTCCTCCTCGTCGGAGGAGGTGGAGTTCGCCCGGAGTGGAGGTCGTCTTCGCTCTCGCTCTCCGGCTCCCCTTCGATGAGGAGCTGGAGGTCGTCCTCCCCATCGGTCGGGGGTAAGTCACCATCGACCCGACGAGGGCCTCGGGTGGGCCATCGGCACATAGTCAAAGTCCCACTCTTGCTCGCTCGAGGAAGAAGATTGGAAAGAGAGGCCTGATGAGACGGAGGAAGAGGAAGACATTGCTACAGGGAAAGAGGGTTTTTTTGGTGCCGATGGTTGGAACAGAACAAGGGGATGAAGAGGCGAGCCGTTCGGCACGGTTAAATAAGAGGGATATAGTGGAGATTTAATGCCACTACGGTTTCCGAGGAAGTGATGTTAAAGCTATCAAATCTTGCAGAGAAGTTGATAAGGCAAGGCATCATGATGAAGGATACTGCGACGGTTCTGCTCTGCTACGACATGACCCGACGAAGAAAAAACAGAGTGATTTTGGAATTGTCATTTCCAAAACCAGGGGGCATGTGTTATCACTAGAATTTGACCAGATCAGAGGTGGGCCGCGATTAAGATGGGCTTGAAGAATATACACGGAAGAAATACATGAATCGGCCTTGTATACAAAGTTTGGGCTAGTTTGCCCGTGTATCTGTAAATATAGTAGGATACGTGTCGGTTAGATAGAATTTGGCTCATGCACGGTTGGGATTATTCCCACGTTAGAAAGTCCACGGACTATAAATATGTATCTAGGGTTATTGAGAAAAACAACAATCACGTTCATCACAAACCAATCTAGGCGCATCGCCAACTCCCTTGTTTCGAGGGTTTCTTCCGGGTAAGCATCATGCTGCCTAGATCGCATCTTGCGATCTAGGCGATACACGTTTATTCGTTGATCAAGCGTTGCTCGTGCTTGAAGCCTTGTTGATGGCGAGCAACGTAGTTATCATAGATGTGTTAGGGTTAGCATTGTTTCATCGTATCATATGCTTTCGTCCATGCAACCCTTAGACGTCTAGCCGCCCTTACACCTATCTTAGGTGTAAGGGCGGCACCTCGCTTGATCATTATTTAGTAGATCCGATCCGTTATGATTGCTCCTTGTTCTTCAAGGATTAGTTTAATATCTGCATAGTTAGGCCTTGCAAACGGGATGAAGGATCCAGTAGCACGTAGGGTGTAGTTTGCTAGCCCTAGATGAGATGTTCCGGGGATCAACTTCATGTTGGTTTTTAGGCCTTGTCTAGGGTCGGTTTATTATCACCGTGCGTGGCTGCCAGGCTCAATCACGCGTAGGATGTTCCGATTATGTGATGAAAACCCTAAATCGTCATAGGTCGTTTTAGCTTTATATTGATCAAGCAGGACCACCATTGATCGTATACCTCATACGAATCATGGGTGGATCGGCTCCTTGAGCCGATTCACAGGACAACTCGAGAGCCGATCGAGGCTCGTATTTAATGTTTACGTGTATGCCATGCGGGAAACTAAGCGAAGCAAATCCATCACCTTCCCGACCGGGTATAGGTCGGGTGGCACGCCCTTGCACCAGCATCGGACGTGCGTGCCGAGGCTTTGCGGGCCGTCGCTCGAGGGACCAGGGCCAGCCGCAGTCCTGGGAGCCTCCCAGCTCTACTGTGTTGCCCGTCGCTGCTCGCCGGTGGGTTTCTGACCGCAACAGTATGATCATAAAAGTAGCATGGAACATATGAAATTATAGATACGTTTGGGACGTATCAGAGGGGTCAGCCTAGGGTTCCCTCCTTGGCCCCACCTCTCCCTTGGCCGGTGCATGGGGGGAGGATAACTCCCCCCAAGCCTATCCCCTTATCTCTTCATTTAAACCCTTTAAATTAGGAGATAGATCTTATCTTTAGCTCCGGTCAAAACACCGGAACTTTCCTGAACCCCGGAAAGTGACTTCCCATATATGAATCTTATTCTCCGGACCATTCCGGACCTCCTCGTGATGTCCTGGATCCCATCCGAGACTCTGAACAAACTTTGTCTCCATCTCATATTCCGAATCTACTTATGCGACATCGAACCTTAAGCGCATCACCCTACGGTTCGTGAACTATGCAGACATGGTCGAGACTCCTCTCCGCCCAATAACCAATAGCGGGATCTGGAGATCCATAATGGCTCCCACACATTCAGCGATAACTCAGTGATCGATTGAACAATTTACATACGATACCGATTTCCTTATTCACGTGATACTTTACTTGTCCGAGGTTCGATCATCGGTATCTCCATACCTAGTTCAACCTCGTTTCCGACAAGTACTTTTTACTCGTACCGTGGTATGTCATATCTTGTGACCAGTCACATGCTTGCAAGCTAATCATACGAAATTCCACCGAGAGGGCCCAGAGTATATCTATCCGTCATCGAGATGGACAAATCCCACTGTTGATCCATATGCCTCAACTCACACTTTCTGAATACTTAATCCCATCTTCATAACCACCCATTTACGCAATGGCATTTGATGTAATCAAAGTACCCTTCCGGTGTAAGTGATTTACATGATGTCATGGTCGAAGGACTAGATAATTATGTATCGAAAGCTTATAGGAAGTTGAACTTAATGACTTGATCTCATGCTACGCTTATTTGGGTGTATGTCCATTATATCATTCACCCAATGACATAACCTTGTTATTAACAACATCCAATGTTCATGATCACGAAACCATGATCATCTATTAATCAACAAGCTAGTTATACAAGAGGCTTACTAGGGACTCCTTGTTGTTTACATAACACACATGTATCAATGTTTCGGTTAATACAATTATAGCATGGGATGTAAACATTTATCATGAACACTAAGATATAACAATAACTAATTTATTATTACCTCTTGGGCATATCTCCAACAGGCGTGGCCTGGCCCTGGCCCGCGCCTAGGGGTGGTGTGGGGCCACCAGGCCTCCACCGACCTCGCCCTTCCGCCTATATAAAGCTCCCAACGCAAAAACCCTAAATCAATCGGCATCCATCCACGAAAAGTTCCGTAGCTCCGTCGCCATCGCAGATAAGATCCGGGGGACAGAAGTCTCTGTTCCGGCACCCTGCCGGGATGGGAATTGCCCCCGGAGCCATCTCCATCGACTCCACCGCCATCTCCATCGCCGTTGTTAACTCCCATGATGAGGAGGGAGTAGTTCTGTCCCGGGGCTGAGGGCTCTACCGGTAGCTATGTGGTTTATCTCTCTCTCCCATGGTGTGATCTTTATGTGATCATGAGCTTTGTAATCTAGATGTCGTTATGCTATTCAAGTGGATTTTACTTATGCGATCTTCGGAGACTCCTTGTCCCACGTGTGTAAAGGTGACAGTGTGTGCACCTTGTGGGCCTCTTAGGTTATATTTCATAGAATACTTGTTCACTGAATTATGATTTGAGTTAGATGTCTCTATGAAATTGTGGTGTGTTAGTACCTCCTATGAATGCTCAAAGTGACAGCGTGGGATGTTCATTAGTACTTGGGAATACTTCTTTAAGGTTTTCTTTTGCAGCCCTACGGGGCGAATTAGTGTTCGTTGTCCAACCGGAGAGTAGTTCAGAGTAGCATAGTGAAGTGCTTATATTTATATTCCTTTATGATATTATTGTTGAGAGTGACCACTAGTGAAAGTATGATCTCTAGGCCTTGTTTCCAAGCATTAAAATACCATTTATTTATTGTTTTACTGCATGTTTACTTGCTGCGATATTTATTTCAGATTGTTATTACCACTCATATTCATCCATATCACTTGCATTTTACTATCTCTTCGCCGAACTAGTGCACCTATACATCTGACGAGTGTATTGGGTGTGTTGGGGACATAAGAGACTTCTTGTATCGTAATTGCAGGGTTGCTTGAGAGGGATATCTTTGACCTTTACTTTCCTGAGTTCGATAAACCTTGGGTGATCCACTTAAGGGAAACTTGCTGCTGTTTTACAAACCTCTGCACTTGGAGGCCCAACACTGTCTACAAGAATAGAAGCGTGCGTAGACATCAGCCGCTTCGCCTGCCGCCGCTGTACATTAAGAGCGCCCCTGCGGTTCTTGCTCATCCCAATCTCTCGCCGCTCCCAAATCTTCTCCTCGTCGCTCCAACCTCTATCCAATGTCGTCGTCCTCCAGCAAGATTGCCGCGGCGAACGGCTTCGGCCGCGGTAGCCTCACCGTGGCGGAGGCGTGGGAGATGTACCGCGCTGGATATTCCGTCCCGCCGGACATGCGCCTGCCAAGCAGCGGCGGGTGGAGGATGGCCGTCAATGGCATAGGTGTCCCGTCGCTGCCGTCGCTAGACACGGATCGCTAGAGGGACGCCATCAGGGCCCGGCGGTCAGGCCTCACCGCCGACGAGCGGGCCGATCCGACCTGGGCGGCCACCGGCAACGATGCCTAGTGGGTCGCCTACTTCCAGGCGCAGTACAACATGGAGATGAACAGCACCACCGGCCTCGTCTGTCAGCGGAATAGCTGGAACAAGGACGGGCGCGTCCTCTTCTGGGGCGTTCCGGGGCGCACCCTGGAGAACATCGTCGACGGCATCCACAACAGCGGTCCAACGTTGGAGAAGCTGTCGTCGCCGCCACCATCTCCCGTAGCACGCTGGCCGCCGAGGAGGACGTACTCGTCCTCCTACAACTCTTCCTCATCAAGGCCGGTGCGATCGACGTCGTCCTTGTTGCACCGCACCGCGCCCTACACTGTCCCAAGCGCGAGGTGAAGGAGGAGGAGCTGGAGTTCGCGACGCCGCCAGTCATTCCGAGGCGCGGCGGCAGCAGCAAAGGCGCGGCACCGGCGCCCTCCTCATCCTAAAGCCGGAGGTGAAGGAGGAGTAGGACGACGAGGCAGACGGGAAGGTGGCGCTGCTGGCGGAGTACGAGCGGTAGCAGCGTCTCATCGCGAGCAGCGACGACCCCGAGGACTGCCCAGGGCTGCGAGCGGCGTGCTTGGCATCCCTGAATGACAAGGATGACTGGAGGGGCGACCTTGACGCGGCGATCGTCATATCCATCCGCGACACCGGGAAGCCGCTCGTGGACCTCACCGACGACGGCGAGGCTGGACCAAGCGGCGCGGGGAAGGACGAGCCCGACGAGCGCAGCAAGCAGGAGGTCGTCACCGATGACATGTATAACTTCCACCAGTACTATGACGCCTCCGGCCGCCGCAAGTACTACTAGATTAGGTTTATTTTAAATTTCATCGAATTTCGTTCGAATCTATGTAGTATATAGCAAGTTTAAATGAATTCGCTTAAGTTTTAAATATATGAAATTTTATTTGGGAGAAACACATCCCCTAAACGCTTAATCCAAAATGAAAATACATTGTGGCGTTTCACCCACAACCGCCTTCCAAGTGGTGATCAATTGTGCAAGAGACAGGTTCCTGATACAGGCTCATGCATATTCTGTGGGCGTTTAGAAGGTACTACTATTGAACATGCTTTGCTTTTCTGTCAATTTGCACGTGTTGTTTGGAGGGAGATTAAACAGAAGATTCAGCTACGGCTAGAGAAGAAGAACTTTGTGACACACAAACAATGGTTTTTTGATTTTCTCCGTAAGGCTAGTGAGCTTCAGGCCACTACCTTAGCTGTGAGGTTCTGGCATATTTGGGAAGCAAGGAATGAAGCTAGAAAAAATGATGAGAAGCCAAATCCTCAACATACATGTGGCAAGATTTTTGCATATATTGATCTGATAAAGATGAATCTGTTTACACAAGCCCCGGTTCAAAGGTGTGAGTCTGTCGTTCAGGCTCTAAAATGGACTCCACCGCCACTAGGTTTTGTGTTGATCAATTCTGATGCTGCGATCTTCGAGTCTGCAGGAAGAATGAGTGCAGGATTCGTCATCCGCGATAGTCTGGGTACCTGTTTAGCTGCTTGCCGCCAACAGCTCCCAACATCTCAGTCGTCGGAGTACGCTGAAGTATGTGCCCTGCGCCGTGCGGTATCCCTAGCTCGGGATGAAGCTGTTTTTGCGACTGATTGCCTCTCGCTTGTTCAATGGCTCAAGTCACCTCAGCTGGATCTGTGGGGATGGTGGTTGATGATATCAAGATCATGGTGAAGGATTTTATCTCAGTTTCGCTCGTCCATGTGAATCGAAGCCTGAACGAAGCAGCGCATATTTTAGCTAAGTCGTATTTTACTTTAGCCTCCTCGGAAGTTTTTCATTCTGCCCCAGAGTGAGGGCAGCAATTTGTATTGACATTTTTTATCAATAAAGCCTTGTGTTCTGTTAAAAAAAAAACTAAAGATCTTTGGGGATGCGGGTGGAGATACTCTTAAAAACCAAAGCAGGCGTCGTTATCATTCGACGAGAGGCGGGGAGTCCCATATGCCATTATTTGCAGCTGCGGAGGTCGTAAATTTCTCTCCCTTGGATAAGCCTCACTCCGCTTTCATACAAGCAAACCTCCTGTTCGTTTCACATACCCACACTCTCACGGTCTCGCCTCGACCGTGCGCGCGCTCCAGCGGTAGCGAAGCAGGTTGATCGACGACAGGGAGGAGGAGTCGGAGCGCATGGCGAGCGTCGTCTTCGAGACGATCCACGATGCGGTGGCCGTCGGCAGGGACGACGTCGTGTTCTGCGTCGTCATCCTGTGCCTGTCCATGTTGTCCTTGGTCATCTTCGCGGCCTCCTCCGCCCCCGCCGGCGGCGACGGGGAAGAGAAGCGGCGGCGGCGCTCCGGCTCCCGCGCGAACGGGCCGGTGTTCGTTGGCGGCTGGGGCTGCGCCTGCGGTGGCTGCCGCGCCGGCGCCGGAGTCTGCGGCACCTACCTTTCCTGATCACCATGCATATATGAACTGATATAGTGATATACTTATCCGGCATGTAGCATCAGGAACAGCTCGATCGATCGGAGCTTGGCAAAGCTGCTCTGCTATGTTCTTCTCTTTCCCTCTTTCCTTTTCCTCTGCCTGTATATTACAGTACTACGGATACTGGGAACACCAGCCTAGCTGCACACCATGTGAATCAATGGCGAGAACATCGACTGTTTTAATTTTACCTATTTGTTCAATTCTTCTTTTTCTCTAGCTAGGGGGTTTGGTTCCGGATTCGATGGAACAGTAGTGGCCGACGCCCATATGATTCTACCAAGTACCATCTTAGATTCCTAGCTACTATGATCGATCGTCTGTTGGAGAAGCTGTTGGACAGACATCAAAGATCAAACCATACTTTTACAGGAAACAAGACTTATCCTTCCAGTATGTGAGTACAGTGTTTGTACCGAAAGACGAATGCAGAACGTACTGGTGGAGGTAGTACCGCAGAAGAGAGCATGACAGGGACACCCCATCTACCAACAACCCAATCAATACGCCAAAAGTCCACGAATTCGACACCTAAATAAAACCACCAACTATTCGGTTGTTGGATATTTAAAAAAAAAGTAGTATTCTATGGTTATTTCGACTTTATATACATATGGAGGCCCTTCTCTGCGAATGCTGAGAATCTATCCCAGTGGACTTTTGAACCCTTTTGAAGACTTTGGGATAGGTTTAACTAGGGGAAAAGCGCAGCGCTGGGGAGAATGTTGTGCCGGTGCAATGTGTATGTTTGACATTTACTACTCTTCTAAAGTCCAAAAATAAACTCGAGAAGGCCGTGGTTGCTCTTGGCGTGGCCAGACCCCTTCACTTGGGGTTTGGTGTGGTAGTATTGTGTTGTGCTCTAGGTAAAAACCTTGTCCCCGATGGCAGATCGTTGTCGAAGATCCCCTACACACACTCTTTTGGTAGTCATGCAGCGGTGAAGGGTTTTTACACGGTTGTCCTATAATCAGCTCTGCATTATGTTGTTTTCTGCCTAGTTCTCCTTATGAACAGGCTCAATCTCTATATTTTTTTTCCCCTTATCTCTATGCTAATGAAATCAGCAGCTTGCGCTGCCTTTTACGTCAACATTATGTTCAAAAATAATTTGGTCTTATCAAATCTCTGAGATTAAGTCAAATAGGCTATATTCTTACAATGCTTGTACTATAACTTCATGTTAATTTGTTGTTGTTGAAACGTATTGTTGTGCTAAACTTATTTTATATACCAATGTAGAAATACAAAAAAACGTGAAAAAAAAACAAGTATGCCAAAAGCCAGTTTGAAAGCTAGACTATCATAATTAGTCTCAGTGTCAAAAGCTGCCTTCGGGTTACTTCACTATATCATTCATAAATTTTCCATTCCACTTAGTGTGTTCGATCTTGCAAGGAGACAATATTTAGCTACTAGCATTCCTCTCTTGCCTTGCCTTGATCATCCTACCACATTGACAAGTCTTTAACATGTAGAGTGAACAAATATGCCACTTAAAGCATTGTGAAGGCGTAAGTATTGATACATGGTGCAACAAGTTAAGCAGAAAAGCTGTTCTGCGAGATACAGATTCAAATGGAGGTAGGAGTAACCGTGGGCACATGGGATGACCTCAAAGGTTGCGAGATCAATGCTATCTTATGTTTAGAGTTTTTGCAAGAAAAGAGCATAACACCTTTAATAAAACTAACACTACATTCCATGTCTTTTGGTACTCCACTAAACCACAAACACATCCATATGGCATAATGATTTTTTTTTAGGATAAAATCTTCACAACTCAGAGGATTGTAAAACAAACATGAATTTGGCGAAAATGGTCGTGCTGCCCACAAAATTCAAATGCAATCTCAGCGAATCAAGCAAACCCCATTATTGGTTCTCAAATGCACTCAAGCTACACTCAATATCGTTTATCCTGGTCATGTTGTTGTCTTAAAGTTTAGGACCGTCTCTGATGTTCGATGCGCACAAATAAGAAAAATGGAGAATTCTTAAAAACGTAATCGGATGAAGGTTTAAAAATGCAAAGGTAGAATTAAGTTATTATTGCGTGACTTGTGTGTGTAGGGGGATATTATTATGTAACTTATTACATTTGCATCCCTCTTGTGGCGGTAAAGAACATGGACCGGATCACGTTTTCACTACTCTTTTGAGGTAGCAAAGTATGAGGACTTGTTTATAATTATTAATTACTTCGCCGCCTGTTTAATACAGTTCCCAGTTGGATTAGATTGTACAATTTGTTTGTTTTTCCTTCAAAACCTAAACCAAAGAAAAAACTCTGTTTTTTGTTCTTTTACTTTCTGTAAGTTAATAAATAAATAAATGATGTCACAAAAAAATGTCACCACAGTAAAAAAATATTTTTCTTGCACTATTCTGTGGATCAAATAGGCCCCTGCATTGATTGATCCGGTGGTCAAAAGGAACACCGGAGCCAAACGACCAGTCGCGGTCACGCAAACCCGTCCAGCACGCGTCTTCTCCGATCGCCGCCGCCGAAACCCTACACAGCCCATCCGCCATGGCCGATCCGCCGTCCGCAGCCACCACCGCATCGCAGCAGCCCGACCAGTTCGCTGCCTCTGTCCTCAACCAGCACCAGCAGAACCCCAACCGCCAATTCTCCCCCCAAATCCCCCTGTCCCCTGCCGTATCCGACCCGGCGTCGGCTGCTGCGGGGGGCAGATCCATGGACCTCCAGCCGCGGTTGCAGGCGCCTTCTCCCCCGCAGGCGGCGGAAGGCTCCGGAGGCTTGAGCGCGATGCACCGCTCGGGCCCGGCCTCCCGGGCCCCTGCCGTCGGCCAGCCTCCACGGTACGCGGCAGCCGGCGCGACGTACGGCGCGCAGGTGAGCTTCCCGGCCGGCGTAGCGCAGGCCATGCTTGGCGCGCAGGGGCAGCCGAGGACGCTGCAAGGGCAGGATAACAGGGCGCGGTACGGGCTCCAGTTCCAGCCACCGATGATGGCGCAGCCAGGGCAGAGGGGCCTAGTACAAGGCACACAATTCAGTGCCGCCACTGCACAAGCCATGGGAGGTATTACCGGGATGAACCAGATGAGGACTAACCCGTATGGCGCTCAAGCTCAGCAGCGTTTCGCCCAAATGAGGCCACAGCAGCCATCATCACAAAATGGAGCTATGGTGCAGATGTTGCCAACGCAGCAGGCGCAATCGTCGATGGCCTCTCCTCTTTCTCCGCATCAAATTCAACAACGTTTTGCGCAGCAAATGAGGCCACAGCAGCTACCTGCAGGATCATCACAAAATGGACCCATGGTGCAAATGTCGCCGACGCAGCAGATGCAAGCGGCGATGGCCTCACCTCTTCCTCCGAATCAACTTCAGCGAGATCAGATGATGCAGCTGGTACAACAACTTCAGCAGAGGGGGCTGAATAGACAGCAGATTGCCCAGGCGCTGCAACGGCTCCCCCACCTGAATGCCCAACACCTGAACCAGCAGCAGCGTCAGCAACAGCAACCATCTCCAAGGATGCCAGCACCTGCCTCCCAGCCGATGACACCTTCCTCAGGCGGAACCATGGCCGCTGGTGCGGCAAATGCTCTCCATAGAGGACCACCTGGAGGAAATGTCAGCCAGCTTCTTGGGAAGAGAAAGGTACAGGATTTGGTTGCGCAGGTGGATCCGCTCTGCGAGGTCGATCCGGAGGTGGAGGATCTGATTCTGGAGATCGCCGATGACTTCATTAGCTCCGCGGTCGCGTTCGCGTGCAGGCTCGCAAAGCACAGGAAATCGTCGGTCGTGGAAGCTAAGGATGTGCTGCTGCACCTCCAGAAGAATTGTCACCTGTCTGTTCCTGGTTTCTCACAGGAGAGGAAGTGAATCTGCTGAGAAATTCAATGTAGGTGTGGGTAGAAATGTGGCATTTACTTTGAGAATTCTAGAATCGTGTTAGAGTCAGATAGATGGATATACCATTATAGCTAAATTGCAGGAAAAAAGATAGATTGATATAGCCCCTATTAGTCGTTGCATATGTTCGTGCTTACATGAAGCACATTCAGTGTGTATATCCGCGTGTGATATATTTGTATACACCCAAAGAAAATTGGCCGTTCACACATTCCATGGCTCTTCTTCACCGGGTAAATGCTTTGTTCTCTCATCTCTATCTAATGATCTTGTATGATATTAGAAAGTTTTACCTTGTATCTAGTATAGAAAAAAAATAGCGACATCCTTCTGGCAAAAAAAGAGTCTTGTGTGTATGATGTGAGAAGACAGCGGTGTGTCTGAAATTAGAAAGTTTTACCTGATATTAGAAAGTTTTACCTGGTATCTTTCTGTACTCATCATCGATATTCTCAGGGAGGTCGAACGATCAGGAATGAAGGAGATAGAATAAGTAATATTCTGAAATGCAAGAAGCTATCGGTGTGTCTGAAATAGAGCTGAACCGCTGGACTATGTTGAGCGATCAATTCGACAACTCAAACAAAAATGAAGAAATGAATGAAATTACACAAGTAAACCTTGGATTTGAAGAAAAGCAAAATAGAGGAATGGCGAAATTGGTAGATGATACGATTGTACCGGGTCTGGGTATGGAAAGCTCTGAACTGGTCAATGGGGATTATACTCTGTTCAGTATAAGGTGGTTTTATCAATACTGTTTTCTTATAGATCAATAGGGATCATGTATGTTTTTCTTTTTCTTTTTATAGCATAAGGTAGTATATGGCGTTCTGCTCTTGCAAATTTGAAGGTAGTGGCTAACCCTAACTTGGGAACGTTTCGCTTTGAAAATACTGAGATGCCAAACGATGCCTTAGAGCATAGCATTTGGGGATGTGTTTTGTTCGTGCCGCGTTTGGTGGACGTTGCTCCCCAGCCGCGTCTCCCAAAGACCGCCCCCAAACATTAATAAACAAAGATTTTGAAAACACAACCATTTATTAAATATAGTATACAAATAAATATGTTTGCGGAGATTGTTTTCAAATTAAAATACAACGAATAATAAAACAACAAATAAATAGGGCTAGATGAATGTGCCGCGGCATTTGCTGATAATCTTTTGATCCTCCACAAATGCTCAACGAGATCAGCTTGAAGTTGCTCGTGAACATTGCTATCACGGATTTCTGCGTGCATGGCGAGGAAATCAGCAAAATCTGCAGGCAACTCATGATCAACCTCCGCAAGAGAGCCTTCACACTCATAGGGACCAACATGTGACCTGACATGATTCTTGCGGTCATCCTCGATGATCATGTTGTGCATGATCACACAAGTCTGCATCACCTCCCATATTTGGTCATGAGACCAGCTTAGAGCAGGGTACCGAACACTTGCAAATTGAGCTTGAAGCACACCAAATGCCCGCTCGACATCCTTCCTGCAAGCCTCCTGTCGTGTAGCAAAGTGGGAATTCTTCTGACATGATGGATTCGAGATTGTTTTGACAAAAGTGGCCCATGTTGGATATATATCATCGGCTAGATAATAGCCTTTGGTATATTGGTGGCCATTGATCTCATAGTTGCATGGTGGAGCATGCCCTTCCACTAGTTTGTTGAACACCGGAGACTGCTGCAACACGTTGATGTCATTGTGTGATCCGGCCATGCCAAAGAAAGAATGCCAAATCCAGAGGTCATAATCTGCCACAGCTTCAAGCACCACACTGCAATATCCATGACGCCCTTTGTATATACCTTGCCAAGCAAACAGGCAGTTCTTCCATGACCAGTGCATGCAATTGATGCTTCCAAGCATTTCAAGGAATCCTCTGGCAGCATTTTGTGCCATGATCCTTGCAGTCTCTTCCTCAGTTGGCCCTCTCAAGTAGTATTTGCAAATTTTCCCACCACAGCTCGGCAAAACTTGTACATGCACTCAATGGCAGTAGACTCACTCATGCGAAGGTAGTCGTCATGTGTATCGGCAGGTGCTCCGTATGCAAGCATCCTCATGGCGGCGGTGCACTCCTGAATCGACGAGAACCCGACATCGCCTACAGCGTCGTGCTTGAGCTTGAAGTAATGGTCGGACTCTCGGACGTCGTGGAGGATATTCATGAACAGACCCTTGCTCATCCTATACCGGCGCCGAAAATTGTCGGCATGTGTTGCGTCATCTGCGAAGTAGTCGTTGTGCAGCATGGTATGCCCCTCCATCCTCTGCCGGGGCTTCGACTTCTTTCTCCCCGACCTTGATCCTCCGCGGCGCGGCCTCTTCCTCTTCTCCGCCTCGGCGTTAAGCACGTCCTGGAGGGCCGCGATGATCAACAAATGCTCCCCGAGGTCGTCGTCGAAGGCTTGCTCATCCTTCAGCAGTAGGACAATCATCTCGTCGTCGTTATCCATGTCTGAAGCAAAATCAATGGTTAAAATTTCTCTGCCACAGACGACACAACGAACAGCGCCCAATCGCGCGTACCTGGCAAGTCGTCGAGCACCTTGTGTGCGCGGAGGTGGGGCGGATTTGACGCCGCGTTCTGGGACGCGCAGACGAAGCGGCGGCGGCGGAACGACCGGATGGTGCCGACTCTCAGAAGAGATCAGTCGTCGAAACGGCCGGCAAATCCAGCGACAGCGGAAGGGTGGGAGGCGCGGGAGGGAAGGAGCGACGAGAAAAAAGGCGCGAACCACCGGTTTATGAAAATAGTCGCCGACATGTGGGAGACCGCCTCGCTTTTCGTTGTGTCCGGCGTGCCCGAAATGTCCCCTGTGGGACGGGACGGCCTCGAGGCGGCGAACACCGTATCGAGAAGCACCGAACAAAAAGCGGCTTTGAAGAACGCAGCTGGAAACGTTTTTTTATCCGGCGCGTCTCAAATCCCCTGGGAAACGATTTGGGAGACGCGACTGTTACACTCTATTTTGACTAGAGGAATTCCTAAGTAAAGGCATGAAAATCTATACTACATCTCCAAACTTGTTGCTTCGATCAGTTTGACGCGGTCTGATTTAGTAACAACTGGTAGCTGACTATGTTGAAGAGACACTTCCAATGCTTCCAAGCATGCCCGTAATTCTGCTGATCGTGTACGGAGTATGTTTTTCCTAATCAACACGGATCATCCCCGATCCTATTGAAAAAGATCGATGAAACCTAAGCGAACCGATATTAGATACTCCCTCCGTCCCACAAAAAATATCTCATGTTTATATTCTCTACAGTATAACATCTGTAAAAGTAAATGTGAAATTAGAGCATCTTCGGCCGTCTCCCCGACAAGGTCCCCGGTAGCCCTTTTTTCTATCCGGACGGCGTTATTCATCCCAGCTCCGGCTCCTCGTTTTCTCCTGGATTTTCATCCATCCGGAGAGCCCAGACCATTCCCAGCTTCCCGAGGCCCGGTCGGGGACTCAGGACGAAATAAAAGCGCGCGAAACGTTGAGCGGGCCCGCGTAGTTCCCTCCATTTTCCCTCCAAAATACGACGCATAGAACCATTTTCCCCGCCGTTTCGAAGGAGCTACCGACATTCTCCACCACAGTTGCAGCTCCTCCTCTTTCCTTCCACCACCATGTCGCCGAAGAAGCTCGCCACCGATGGCGCGCCGAAGGCGAGGAAGCCGCAGGCGCCAAAACAGAGGTCACCGGGCTTGACAAATGCGCAGTGGGCGGCGGATGTGGAGCGGCGGCGGAACGAAACTCGCGGCAGGGCAGAGAGGGAGAAGAAGTGTAAAGCGAAGAGGGTGGCGACGGCGGACGAACAAGCGAGGCTGATCTCCATTAACTTCTCTCAGCCGCGCGTCGGCCAATACCCCAGGCCATGGCCGACCCAAGGTATGATCGGATCTCCTTCCACCTTCTCGCCGGCGTCGCCGGCCACAACCATGTTCCAGGACACCTACGCCGCCGGCATCGGGGTTTACGCCGTCACCGCCGGCGTACGACGGTGCGCTGTACGAGGGCATCTCGCCTGCCCTGCGACGTGGGCTGCTCTCCTTCTCCAACCCCGGGATGCCGCCGCCGAATGAGCCTGTGATGCATGAGATGATCACGTTGGGCTCCATGGACGCCGCGTCAAGCCCTGGATTCTTCACACAAGAGGAGGAAAGGGCAACGGAAGCCGTCGCGTCGCGGGGCGTCGTCGCGATCAGAATGACGGTACCCAAGACGTCGACGAAGAAGATGAACATGCCTACCTCGACCAGGACGTCGATGAAGAGGAAGCGCCTGAACCCACGGAGGAGCCGTCCAAGGGGAAGAAGAAAAGGAAGAAGAACTCGCCGCCAGCCGAGCCGCGGATCAAATGGACGGGCAAAGAAGAGGAGTGCCTCGCCGAAGCTTGGAAGACCGTTTCCATGAACGGCATAACCGACGCGAATCAAAAGTTCGAGACGTATTGGCAGCGGGTCAAGGTGGCGTTCGACGAGCGCAAACTCGTAGATCCATACTTCAACATGATGGTGATGATATGCGGCGACAAGGAAATGGGCACCCATTGGGGGATCATTCAGGCAGCGTGCAGCAAGTGGCACGGCATACAGGAGGAGATCGACGAACGGCCGGTGAGCGGCCAAGACTTTGAAGCCAAGGTATGCTCACTCGTTGTGGCTCCTCCGTCGACCCTACATCGTTGAGGTTTAATCTTGAATCGTCAGCCTGTTTTTGCAGGTGCGGTGGGCGTTCACCATGTACGCTGACGACAACGACGGCCAGATATTCAAGTACCTCAACGTCTTCGCCCGTATCGAGGAGTGCGAGAAGTGGAAGGAGGTGCGTAAGAATCTAGCCAATAACAAGGGCGAGCAGTACAACCCCGACGATCCAGCCCCTGCCGCGTCGGCGGGCCGCCCCGAGCTTGGCCAGAAGAAGCTGAAAGAGCAGAAGAAGGCGGGCCATCCAGCCGATAGGTTACAGGCGTCCTTCGACAAGTGTTGGGCCAACGCGAGGGTGCACGCCGCCGGACGACAAGCACAACGTGCGGTGGAAGGAGATGCTCGCCAACTAGGGCGTCCGGATTGCCTTGCTCAAGAAAACCTCCGCGGCGAAGAAGAGGAACACCGACCTGGCGTTCCTGATCGGCGGCAACGATGCCAACATGGACGAGGAGACGAGGGCTTGGTACGACGCCCATCGCCAAGAAATCCTTCGACCCCCGTCGGCTGCTTCGTCCTCCGCTTCGACGTCAACTCCCGCCGCTGCGACACCGACAGACGCCGATGCTTCGCTGCCCGATGCCGCGCCAGACGAGGCTCAGGGCGGGACCGCCGATGAGCCTGTAATCCTCTAGTTTCTGTTTCGATCGCCGGAATGTGGCTGATCCGATCGCCGGACTTTGGCGATTCTTTTGTGTAGCGGGAAGATGATTTTTTGAAACTATCGCCGCTGATGGGCGAATTCCGGGGGTGCGACTGGAAAAATATTACCCCCACGCCCTTTTTACATCAAATCCGACGTTTTTTATACCCGAATTTTCGCCAGGAACTCAAAGCTTGAGATGCTCTAAAGAACCGTGGCAACACACGACATTCAACTAGTACAGTTTAATACTACCTCCGTTTCAAGGAATAAGACGCACACGTATTTCAAGACAAACTTTAACCATAAAAATTAAGCAACAAAATCTTAATTATATTATATGTAATTAGTATCGTTAGATTCGTATTGAAAAGCACTTTTTAACGATACTAATTTTATACAAATAATCTTTATCTATTTAAAATTATTCTTGGTCAAACAAAAAACTCGTAAAAGCGAAGGGCCTATTCAGAGACACACCACAATTCATCCACCAGGAACTGTCTTAGACAGCTGGACTGGGGTCCACTCGAAGTCCAATGCAGACAGACACGTGGGCCCCACTCAGAGCGTACCCCCAGAGACAGCCGTCTGCTAGCTCGGCGTCCGCAGATCCATTCAAACTAGCCGTTACAAACCCCCCACTTCCCCCACTACCTCCTCCTCCTCCTAGGATTCTTCTTCTACTACCTTCCACACGCCATTCCTCCCTTCGCAATCCCCCAAGCCCCAAACCCCTGCAACAATTTCCACTCGAAAATCCCCAACCCGCGGCGGGACAGATTCCAATCCCCGCTCCCCAGGCGCGGCGACGATGATGTTCACGGAGGGCCTGGACGAGTCGGCGATCAGCTGGATCAAGCAGGGCGCGGCCGCGGCGAGGTCCCCGCTCGCGGAGCGCCAGATCTCCGCCCCGGCACCGGCGCCGAGGAGCCCCGCCGCGCTGTACGGCAACCGGGGCCCGTGCGCCGCCGCCGCCCTCTTCTCCCCCAAGAGCCTGCCGCCGCCGGTGCGGACCGCCCACTCGGGCCTCCTCGGCCGCCACTCCTCCGCACTCTACTCCGAGGACGACGACGACGACGAGAGCGTCGCGTCCTGGGGCCTCACCGACGACTGCGGCGCCTACGGCGGCAACTTCTCCGACGACCGCACCGCCACCGCCGAGGACGACAGCGACTCCAGCCTCTTCCGCAGGGCCAGGGACCTCTACGGCGTCGACGACGAGGTCACGTCGCAGCTCAGCCGGAGGGGCGGGGGTGGGCTCGTAAGGGGACACTCCAAGGAGAACCTCCGGGTCGAGGTGCGGGCGGCCGCCGCCGCGTTTGCCGGGAAATGCTCCCGTGCTGCTCTGGATACTCCCGTCGACTACAGCGCACATGTAAGGATAGTGGCTTGCTCCTCTAGCTTGGGCTCCAAATTAGGGATGGCTGAATTCTGTTGGTTAATATTTCTATGTTCATACATTCTTCATAACTAACGTTTGCGTGGATACGCGCTTGTGCTGGCAAAAGTAAGAATCAATTTTAACTGCTACGTTTATCCAGGAACAGTACGTCGACGAGCGCAGGTTCCAGGATTTCGGGCCACCCAGTGCGCCCCCAATCGCACAAGATGGGGATGAGCATCGCATTTTCGACGCAGTTGGTGAGATCAGCGATCACTTCTTATTTCAAACACAGTTTGTTTGTATCCCCTTTTGCCTGGAAGAGATAATTAAGACCATCACTCAGCAGACCCGAAAGGAGGCTTTGAGAGAGCTGGGATGTCATCGGTGGCAGATATACTGGCTCAAGATGTTCATGAGCCTCCTACCAGGTACAGTCGGAGATCATGGTTTACACATAACACTAGTTTGTCCATGACTGCTCTTTTCCCTGAGATCAAAACTGCAATCCAGATCAAACGTTCAGGAGGATGGTGTTCAGATGCCGTACATTGAGAACAATTTACTAGCCCAGATACCAAGCTTCACAACCAAGTGCGTTTTGATTTACTGCTTGCTTACCCATCTATAAAAGCTCTTGTCTGTTTCCTATTCTTATGGGCTGATGTTTTACTTGGCAGTGTACAAAGCGCATGGCAATCGTTTGTTGCGTACGATGCGTGCTTCCGGCTTTGCCTCAATGCGTGGGCTAAAAACTGCATGGAGGCTCCGGAATTCCTTCGCGACGAGTGCATGGTGTTGCGAAGCGCCTTTGGGTATGCAACAACTCATGCATATGAATTAATTTAGCATATGTTACTTGACCATGATTTTCCTTTGAGCACACAGCTTATGAACTCTCTATGTTGAATAGAATACAGAAATTTTTGCTTCATCCAAGGCGTAAGGATCAAGATGATGGAAAACATGCCTATGACAAGGATGAAACTTGTACCATGAAGGCAAGGAAAATTGTTAAACAGATTGAAGTCGAAGGTATGAATCAGCAACCACTGGACATCCTTTATCTCCATTACTTCTTAACTTTTCCTTGCGCTGAATAGAGTTCATTGACGAAATTATTTTTGGAAATGTAAAGCTAACAATCAACTCTATGATGAATAGGTTAGGTTGTTATTTTTGTGAATATGATGAATAGGTTAGTTAGGCATGCTTTCAAAAATTGGTTGTTTGCTCTCTCATAATCTGAGTGTTTGCTAACAGTAAAAAAGATACGTGTTGTACCGCAAAGGCCAAAGCTCCGCGCAACATCATCATTTAGAAATCTCTACATGCAAGCCGGCAGCGAGTATGTCAGACAGATTTCTAAAATACTGAAGAGCCAGGTTACCATGCTGACGTCCACATCAGCTACATCTTTGCCGGAAGGTTAAGACAAACACAATTATTTCTATGACCCGTACTTGACAGAGTTTAATTCTGTTATTAGTAACACAATGTCATACTTGCAGAAATGTTCACATGTACTCTAGAGTTGAAAAGCTCATGCAAAGGTCAACAAAGAGATTCCATTTCTCTGCAATATTTAAAGCCAGGGACTGGTGAATCTCAACTCTTGTAAGTTCTAGCATATCAACTTACATATTCGTTGTATTAATGGAATTGTAAGATTTGCTCGGAAAATGATCTTGAACCATCTATTAACAGCTAAAACTTATGACTCAGTTATCTAGAGAACCAGGGGGACACTATTCTTGTTGAAGTACAGGACAACAATAGGGCTGTCATAGGCCGTGCAGAAATTCAAGTATCGTCATTCACTGATACCCATGTATGTACTAACCAGTGCTCACCCTCATTGGTTCATTGCTGTACTGAAAAGTAGCTAAAATTCACCTCTCAATTGTACACATTGAAACAGCAGGAGGAAATGACTAGATGGTGGCCTCTATACCTTGACGATCAAGAATGTGTAGGCAAAATTCAGCTTTGTATGAACTTGTCTGTGTCTTCCGACAGTTATGGATCTGAAAAGGTTTGCTCTTCTCTTTTCATATCCATGTCATGATGAATGTGCAAAACAATTCAGCATCTATCTTAACCTTGCATCGCATTGTAAAAATAGATGCTACAAGGTGGTCTAGCTGTGGATACTATTATATATGACATGGTTCTGGAAGCAGCGATGAGAGCTCAAAATTTCAACAGCAAAATGTTGCACATAAGTGGTTCATGGAAATGGCTGTTGGATGAATTTTCTGATTACTATGGGGTATCAGACGCATATAGAAAATTGAGGTATCATATTATTTAGTTGCGTACATTCAATGATGGCTATTGAATATAGCAAAGCATGATATTGTTATTAATGACATTTTGCAGGTACCTGTCTTACATTATGAATGTGGCGACGCCAACAAAGGATTGCTTGGAATTGACATATGAACTGCTTCTCCCTGTCATGAAAGCACGGAATGATAGAACTCTAACGAGACAAGAGGTAATCTTTACAATAAAAAGGTTCCATCCATGTACTTCCAGATGACACTGAATACACAGATCAATAATCATAGATGACCTTGAGAAGTTCAAATTGCCCCATCGGACATATTGTGTACTAATTCTAGGGTAGTAGCACCTTGAATTCTTTCTTAATGAGGAAGGTGGTTGGTTAGTTTTAACGAGACAAGAGGTAATCTGTGCATTAAATAAGCTCCGTGCATATACTGCCAGTTGTAAGAAGCTTAAAATGTCTCCATTGACACAATTTGTACTAATTATATGTTACTAGCACCCCCAAAGCTTTCTTTAAGAGGAAGGTGTGGCAAAGGTGCAGAACCCAGGGATCCTCTCTTGTCCTCACTTATGCCAGCAAATAAACAGAATAATGACAGAGATCAGGAAGCATTTTACAGGATCAATAGGCCTGATTATTTCTTATGTGTTTACAGAGAAGTTTACTGCTCGACTGCGAAGATAGGATCAACGTTCTTCTCGCGATTGTGTTTGAAAATTATAAATCACTGGACGAGCACTCTATTACTGGCTTATCGGAACTATTTGGCCCTATATCAGATTGTGCTGCACCAGCTTTGGCACCTGCAGTTCAGATATTTAGTGTACTGCATGATATACTCTCGAGTGAAGCACAAAGCATACTTAGGAGCTATTTGCAGGTCAGAATTCTAAATGAATACTTTAAGCATTTTGCATTCGTATACTGTTTATATTTTTGCTCAGAGCAACAAGCTCAGAGTATGTACTATATAGGAATGCTCAAAGATTTATATTTACGATATTAAGAGATCATATCTTTGTCTTTTTCAGCCAACTATAACATGTTACTCCCTCCGATCCATATTACTTGTTGCTAGTTGGATGTATCTAGAACTAAAATGGATTGGAGGGAGTACAAAAAACGTGGTTCACTATGATTGTTCAAACAGTGTATAAGTTAATGTGTTTAGCATTATGATTATTTCGAACCTTGGCTAAAGAGTACTCAATGTTTGTTAGTCCAGTTTGGGAACTTTACATATTTATCATCGCTGACCTCGTAATAGACCATGCATATGCAGTCATGTGGAATGAATTTGAAAACATGGTTCATTGGTTGCATGGTGCAATTTACACTAAAAAACATCCATATAAATGGAGTCATGTTTCACCTGTGGTGCAACTTGCATCCAAGCTAGCACAAATAAAGGTTATAGACATTATAGTAGTATATACTTTTTGATGTTATACTTCTAGCCATCAGTAAACAGATAAATCTCCCTTTCACAGACTGCTGCTGCAAAGAGGTGCAGGAGGCATATGATTGAGACAGACGAATTCATGTCGAGCAATAATGACAGCCTTCTCACTGATCCTATGACTATTTCTGCTGCATATCTCAAAATGAAGACACTATGCATTAACATAAGTCTTGAAATTCAAGCAGATATCAAGATTCACAATCAGAATATACTTCCAAGGTAGCAAATATATGCTTGCTCTAGTAAAAATATTTCCATATGTTCAGATACTACTCGGAACTTCCCTGACGTTTTCCCCTTCAGTTCGATAGATCTTCCGAACATAGCAGCATCCCTCTATAGTACAGAACTCTGCAAACGATTGAAGGGTTTTCTTTCTGCAAGTCCCCCATCAAGACCGCTACAACATGTTGCTGAACTGCTCATTGCAACTGCTGATTTTGAGAGAGATCTTGACTCCTGGCAATTGAGGTTAGATACAGTTGATATACCGATATACCGCTACTGTTTTCTACAATTGATATGTTTCTCCAAGGCCCAAAGTGCACATACTTTTCAGCTGATTCATTTCGTTGCATTTATACAATTTTAGACCTGTCCATGGGGGTGTACTTTCGAGAGAGTTGTTCCATGATTACATCATGGTGTGGGTTGAAGATACCCGGTTGCACTTGCTTGATTATTGCAAAGCTGAAAAGGTAATCATAAAAACACATACTAGAAACAGATCGCTTGGTTGAGATTAGCAATTGGACTTCCTTGCTTAATATATCACCTCTCTTTGCAGTTAGCATACCCTGCAGCATCAACAACTTCACCATTTGTCGAGCAAATATACGAGCAAATTAAAGAAAGCATAAATGAGTATGGAGTGGTTATCAACAGATGGCCTCAATATCTGATGAGTTTGGAGAGTGTATGTCACACACTTGCACTCCATGAATCAGCTCCCCCTGTTTATCATGCAATTTGTTGATGTGCCTTTTCTTATTCAGGCTATTGCTGATGTCGAAAGAGAAGTTATGAAGGCATTGGAGAAGCAATATATGGAGACTCTAATGCCTTTGAGAGACGGCATACCAAAAATTCTTGAGAAGCATGTTCAAAGACTGACAAGAAGACAATCGATAGCTCCATATTCTGTGCCAAATCAGGTATATATATGCATGCATCATATCACACATTTTGTTCAGTGACGTTAACGGGGGCCACAGTTCACTAATGACCAGTTGATTATTCTTCATCACAGCTAGGAACATTCATGAATACAGTTAAAAGAATGCTAGATGTGTTACACTGCCGAATTGAGGATATTCTCAAATCATGGGCAGCATATCTAACCATAGCAAACGGGACCACGGTTTTTGGAGAGCAAATGAACTCCATCACAGTGATGTTGAGGAAGAAGTACAAGAAATACCTGCAAGCAATAGTGGAGAAGATTGTTAGTGATGTAAGAATTATTGTGACACATTCAAACACTAATGCCGCTCTTCATCCAGTTTGAACTGAGACAGATCACACATGTATAGGTCATAATTTTTTTGTTAATTTCAGACACAAGCTAACCGTACAACGAGGCTAAAACGGATTCTTGAAGAAACAAAAGAGACTGAAGGTGAAAGCGAGATGCGTGAAAGGATGCAAGCTCTCCGTGCTCAGCTCTCTGATTACATGCACAACCTCCACGAGGTCTTTTCCAGCAGAATATTTGTTGCTATTTGCCGAGGTTTCTGGGACAGGCTGGGCCAGGTAAATATGAGAAAGAAACTCTGTGTCATAATGTTGCCATGAAAAATTGTGCTTATATATCAACTTTATTTTTCAGATTGTGTTGAGATTTCTTGAGAGCAGAAAGGAGAATAGGATTTGGTACCGTGGATCCAGTTACGCTTTAGGGGTAAGACCACACTCACCAAGAATTATCTTATAACAGGAGACCAAGAATTATCTTATAATAGGGAAGCAGCTCTAAGAAATGAAAACTATTATTACCAAACAAAAGGAAATTATAGCAAAGTGCAATAGCACGAATTGAGATAAATTACCAAGATAATTCTTATAAATTTTGCATCGGTTCATATAGAACCTGGTAATCACATTTTCAGTGTTTTTTTTTTATGCCTTATCAAGGGGGCAGCAAGTTCTGTATGAAATTATAGGCACGGTGCAATATTTTGACAGCAAGAAGCGAGTAGCTACCACTTGTGAATGATGAAACAAATAATATGTACTGTATAAATCCTCTTACCCTGAAGAGCTATGTTGTGCAGATCCTGGACGACGTCTTCGCATCAGAGATGCAAAAGCTGTTAGGCAATGCTCTCCAGGACAAGGACCTGGATCCTCCGCAATCAGTGATCGACGCCCGGTCTATCCTCTGTTGAGGGCTTGTGAGAAGAACCATGAATTGTTCAGATCGATCTCTACTCATAATTCTGGTGAGAAGATCTGAAATATGGCCAGAGCAATATTTTGGTCGCAAGAGGTTGAAGCTTATTGTTTGGTGTGCAGAATATATGTATACAGGTCGACGGCCTACATTCTTTTTGTCCATAGCGTGCTGTTAATTGTTTCAAAACATAAGAGGAAAGTTGTGTAGTGGTAAGCAAGATTTGCTTTCCAAAGTGTATATGATTAGTGTAATTGCGTGTACTGGTTGTTCGGCAGCTGTTGAATTCTCTAGACTTTTGGAGTTAATTTACGTGATAATGACATTTCAGGTGTCACTGTGTCAGGCAATGAAATACTGAGAAATTTGGCTGACACAGGGCTCGGTCTACAGGGTGGTTCCTGACTGTTAAATCTTGCATTACAGTTATTGAAAAATACTCTTGCCTTCTACAGAGCTTCATGAGAATATGAGAAACTTGTATCTGATCTTACAAGAGGAATGCAAAAGACCAAATTTTAAACAGGAGGTGGAGCTCTTCCTGATTGTTAAATCTTGCATTAAAAATACGCTTGCCTTCCACAGAGATAAGAGTATGAGAAACTTACATCTGATCTTACAAGAGGAATGCAAAAAAAAAAAAAAAAAAAGCAGGTGGTGGAGCTCTTGTTAAGCGGAAGAGCTAGCTCTAAGAATAAGGTCAGCTTTTTCGGGGGAGAGATCGCTACTGTTGAAAATAAAATAATTTTGGATCATATCAAACAAGCAATTGACATGCTGAAAGGGCCTTACATTTTTACATGTGTATAGATCAACGAGTCCTTAAAAAACCTGACAAGTTTTAGGTAATTTAGACATTCGGTGGCCTTACGCCTCCCCCGATTTCGGTGAGGGTCGGTCCCGTGGCGATGGTAGTGGAGTGTCAAGACTTGTAACTGTACCCCTACGTTCCTCAGAGAGAGGCAGACAATTTGTTGTTGTTTTCTTTGGTTTGTTTAGGGTTTGTGTCCTATTCAAGAATACATGGCGATGATGACTCCCTGAAGATGGAATAAAGTTCTCCCAGCCTAGCCCCTCTCTCGGCAATGCATCTAGCATCGTCAAAGGGCGTGTGGGGGTTTGTCTTCGGTGGATCACGTTGGATTTGGTTTGTGTTCCTTCTGATCTACACTTCTCTTCATCAACGATAACAACTGCTCTCGTGTGTTGGTTCTTTGGAACCTTAGCAAGACGACTGCCCGTCTGTCTACTACACCAATCTTTGCATTGCTCCAACGAGGGAGAGGCAAGGACGGCGGCGTGCCTTCGGCCCGTTTGAGTGCTTGCAGTCGTCACTAGCTGGTCCAAAGACCTTTTGAAGATTTTATTACTTTTGGATTTTCTTGTACTATCGGTGGAATTTTTGCCAAAAAAAAAGACTTGGAGTTGTTACCAAGTCTTTCAATTAAGAAAAGTGATTTGTTACATCCGGAAACAAGTATACATACCTCCATACGTTTCAGAAAATGAAAAGATACCTCAATTTAAAATGGCTCACATAATCCCCTCAACTATGCAAAACTAGACAAATCGCCCCCCATGCCAATTTTAGAGTGGGTTTGTAGGTGGTTTTGTAGGTGGTATTTGTTTATGTGTTGTTAGGTCTAAAACATCATTAGAAACACAAGATCATGGACCACAACAGCTACAATACCTAAAGAAAAAAATAACAAAGATAGATAGATCATTATGAGGAACAAGAGAGGCCATCGTCACCTGCTAGTTGTAGGCTTGAAGCATTGAAGTGGTATATGATTTGGGGATCCTTATGATCTCCTCATGACTCCAATGGCACTGTCCATGGACATCATGTCAAGGTTCTGAAAGGATCGTATGCCGCACCTAGAGGGGGGTGAATAGGTGCTAACCAATTTTTAGTTCTTTTTCAATTTAGGCTTGACACGAAAGGTAAATTCTCTAGATATGCAACTAAGTGAATTTACCTATATGACAAGGATATCAACTAAGCAAGGTATAGCTACGCAATAGTAGATAGAGTGGGATAGAGGTAACCGAGAGTGGAGCACG
>NW_025899910.1:7500-19414 GCF_022539505.1 Lolium rigidum | reverse complement strand
GATATTACATTGATCCCCGGAACATCCTGTCTAGGGCTAGCAAACTACACCCTACGCGCCACTGGATCCTTCAACCCGTTTGTAAGGCCTAACTATGCAGATATTAAACTAATCCTTGAAGAACAAGGAGCAATCATAACGGATCGGATCTACTAAATAATGATCAAGCGGGGTGCCGCCCTTACACCTAAGATAGGTGTAAAGACGGCTAGACGTCTAAGGGTTGCACGGACGAAAGCATACGATACTATAAAACAATGCTAACCCTAACACATCTATGATAACTACGTTGCTCGCCATCAACAAGGCTTCAAAGACGAGCAACGCATGAACGACGAATAAACGTGTACTGCCTAGATCGCAAGATGTGATCTAGGTAGCATGATGCTTACCCGGAAGAAACCCTCGAGACAAGGGAGTTGGCGATGCGCCTAGATTGGTTTGTGGTGAACGTGATTGTTGTTTATTTCATAAACCCTAGATACATATTTATAGTCCGTAGACTTTCTAACGTGGGAATAATCCCAACCGGGCACGAGCCAAACTCTATCTAATCGACACGTATCCTACTATATTACGTATACACGGGCAAACTAGCCCAAACTTTGCATATAAGGCCGATTCATGTATTCCTTCCATGTATATTCTTCAAGCCCATCTTTAATCGCGGCCCACCTCTGATCCGGTCAAATTCTGGTGATAACACATGCCCCCCTGGTTTTGGAAATGACAATTCCAAAATCACTCTGCCCTTCTCTTCGTCGGGTCATGTCGTGGCAGAGCAGAACCGTCGCAGTATCCTTCATCATGATTCCTTGCCTTTCCGCATGACCTGGCCAATTCTCCTCTGGGCACCACTTCCTCGGAAACTGCTGTGGCATTGAATCTCCACAATATCCCTTTTATTTAACCGCATCGAGCAATTCGCTTCTATATCCCCTCCTCATCCTCTGTTCCTCCGTAGTACTCGAAAAACCCTCCTCCCACCATGGACTCTTCCTCCTCTTCCTCCTCCGGTCTTTCCTACCGGTCCTCCTCCTCCCGCGAGCCGACGCCGGAGGACATACGCGCACCAGAGAAGTGGGACCAGGAGGACCACGCCTCCTCCGTCTGGTCCGAGGACGACAAGTCCTTGACCAGCAGAGATGAAGATCTCCAGTTCCTTGCTGATGGGGAACTGGAATCGGAAAGCGAGGATGACTTGTTCCCCTGGGACGGTTACACCTCCTCTGAGGAGGAGGAGGAGGAAGACGACGACGACGACTCCCTCGAGGGTTATCCGCCGGCGAAACGCCTCCGCACCTGGTGGGATGACGACGACAGCGACGATGACGAGGAGGATGAAGCTCCCATAGAGGGGTACGGGAGCAGTGAAGAGGAGCCCACCGGCAGCAGTGCCGATGAGAGCTCCGAGGACGACGACGAGGGCAGCGACGGCCCGTAGACTAGGATCTACTAGTGTAGGCCTAGTAGTAGTAGATTGGTCAACAGACCCTTCTTTTGTTCTTCCTCCCTTGAGCAATCGGCTCTTTCTTTGTAAGAAATCCCACTATTAACGAAGAAAATACCACTCAATTTTGCTTTCTTGTCAACTTTGCCGATCGTCGAACGAAGTCGCTGTACAGAGAGCCGATGGCAGGGCATCGGCTTGCACTATAAACGCGATTTGAGGCCAAACAGTTGCCTCTTCACACGGTCAAACAGGTCCAGCTCACGTCCAAACCATCCTCCAACCTTAAACGCGCAGATTGAACTCCTCAGCAAATCCACTAGGAGATTCATCTCAAATATCATGATCTCTGGTCTGAAACCGATCTGTTAACCTGCTCAATTGAGCTTGTTCCTCTAGAGTCGATAGCAATGCATCGGCTTTGATTATTCTGAAGTAGATGTCCGTGCATCGGCTGTACTCGCATACTGTTGACTTCGCATGTTTTCTCAAGTCGATGTCTGTGCATCGGCTGTGATTTTTTTTACTGGCCTATTTAAAATCGGCCCCCATATCTCACTGCCCATCATCCCACATGCTTGGGAAATACTTCTTGAGATGTTGGCCATTGACGGCCACTGGGAACTTCACACCATCCAACTGTTCAAGCATGTAGGCATTGCCTTTCGTAACCTCGGATGACTTTGTAAGGAGCGTGCCAATTAGGAGACCATTTGCCATATGCTTTATCCCTGGTTCCTAGTGGCAGCACGGCTTCCCATACTAGATCACCAACTTGAAACTCCTTTGGTCTCACCTTCTTATTGTATGCACGAGCTACCCTGGCTTTGTTCTCTTTAATCTTCTCCAACGACCAAAGTCTAAGTTCCGTTGCATCCTCAATAGTGTCACTCATCGAGTTGCATATTCTTCAGGTGTCGTGTCATTCTGAAACGTGACACGTCTCGATCCAGTACGTAATTTCCCAAGGTAATACGGCTTCCCGCCCATAGACAAGCTGGTACGGCGAAGTCTTTATAGCTCCATGGCATGACATGCGATAGGCCCACAAAGCTTCTGACAACGTCTCATGCCACACCCTAGGGTTCTCGTCAATCTTCCTCTTAATCAGCTTGATCAGGCTTTGATTGGATGCTTCGGCTTGCCCGTTGGCCTGAGCATAGTATGGGGATGATCGGATTAGCTTAATCCCCATGTCATCGCAGAACTTTCTGAATTCTTTAGAGACAAAAACCGAACCTCCATCTGGTCGTGATGGTTTGGGGAATCCCGAACCTATGAATGACATGTTCTTTGACAAATTGGATAACATCTTCCGATTTTACCTTCTTCATGGGAACGGCCTCCACCCATTTGGTGAAATAATCTGTAATGGCCAGAATCCACTCGTGGTTCTTGCTCGACGGAGGATGGATTTTTTACTGGCCGATTTAAGATCGGCCCCCATATCTCACTGCCCATCATCCCACATGCTTGGGAAATACTTCTTGAGATGTTGGCCATTGACGGCCACTGGGAACTTCACACCATCCAACTGTTCAAGCATGTAGGCATTGCCTTTCGTAACCTCGGATGACTTTGTAAGGACCGTGCCAATTAGGAGACCATTTGCCATATGCTTTATCCCTGGTTCCTAGTGGCAAGACGGCTTCCCATACTAGATCACCAACTTGAAACTCCTTTGGTCTCACCTTCTTATTGTATGCACGAGCTACCCCAGCTTTGTTCTCTTTAATCTTCTCCAACGACCAAAGTCTAAGTTCCGTTGCATCCTCAATAGTGTCACTCATCAGAGTTGCATATTCTTCAGGTGTCAGGTCATTCTGAAACGTGACACGTCTCGATCCAGCCGTAATTTCCCAAGGTAATACGGCTTCCTGCCCATAGACAAGCTGGTACGGCGAAGTCTTTATAGCTCCAAGGCATGACATGCGATAGGCCCACAAAGCTTCTGACAACGTCTCATGCCACACCCTAGGGTTCTCGTCAATCTTCCTCTTAATCAGCTTGATCGAGCTTTGATTGGATGCTTCGGCTTGCCCGTTGGCCTGAGCATAGTATGGGGATGATCGGATTAGCTTAATCTCCATGTCATCGCAGAACTTTCTGAATTCTTTAGAGACAAAAACCGAACCTCCATCGGTCGTGATGGTTTGGGGAATCCCGAACCTATGAATGACATGTTCTTTGACAAATTGGATAACATCTTCCGATTTTACCTTCTTCATGGGAACGGCCTCCACCCATTTGGTGAAATAATCCGTAATGGCCGGAATCCACTCGTGGTTCTTGCTCGACGGAGGATGGATTTTGCCGATCATATCCATGCCCCAACCTCGAAATGGCCAAGGTTTGATGATGGGGTTCATCGCCGATGCGGGTACCATCTGAATTTTTCCGAACATCTGACACGCTTGGCATCCCTTGTAGTACTTGAAGCAGTCCTCAAGCATGGTAGGCCAATAAAACCCTGATCGCCTAATTAACCACTTCATCTTATGAGCCGATTGGTGAGTTCCACGAGCGCCTTCATGCACCTCATGTAAGAGCCGATTAGACTCGCTTGGTCCCGTGCATTTGAGTAGTAACCCTTCCAACGTCCCGTAGAACATGTCATCTCCTATAAGGACATATTTCATAGCCTTGTATCTTATCCTTTTAGGTGCTCCCCGAGCCGAATCCTTCAAATAATTGAAGATATCGGCTCTCCAATCATCCCGTTCCAGAACCGCACCGAACTTCCGACCCGTCTGGTATGTCCTTGTATCCCGACGCCATCTGTGCGAGATCATTGGCGTCGGTATTCTGAGACCTTGGGACCCAATTGAAATTGATGTACCGAAAATGTGTCATCAGCTCACGACATTCCATCCAATATGGAAAAAGTGACTCATTTTCGCACTTGTATTCGTCCGTGAGTTGAGAGATCACCAACTTCGAGTCTCCAAAAAGCTCCACCGCCTCTGCCCCGGCTTCCAAAAGCAACTCCATTCCCTTGCGCACTGCCTCATACTCAGCAACATTGTTGGTGCAAGGGGTAGATAGCCTGATGGCGAAAGAATATGTTGCCCCCCGAGGCGACACGAGCGTAATGCCGATGCCACAACCATCGTCACAAGCCGATCCATCGAAGAACATAGCCCATGCACGTACAGATAGTGCTGCTATATTAGTATTAATCCGTTCAGCTATAAGATCGGCCAACGCTTGTCCCTTAACTGCTTTCGCAGCCGATACCGAAGATCGAACTCCGACAACGCAAACATCCACTTACCAAGTCGGCCTTTCAAAACAAGGGCCGACAGCATGTGCTTGACAACGTCCGACTTGCATATGACGATGATCTCTGCCGTCAAAAGGATGTGATGAAGCTTGGTGCAGGTGAAGAACGAGCAAAGGCAAAGCTTCTCGACCTCGAGATACCTTGTCTCCGCGTCCAACATCCTTCCGCTGAGGTAGAAAACGACCTTTTCAACACCCTCATAGAGTTGCACCACCACCGAAGCGATGGACGTGTCAGCTATCGATAAGTAGATATAGAACGGCCTGTCTTGTTGGGGTGGAACTAGCACGAGCGGCGTTGTCGGATACCGCTTAATCTCGTCAAACGCCCGCTCGTGTTTGCCCCCGGTGAAACTCGTCATCGATTTAATTTTTACCAGCGCTATGAACGGCTCGATTCGTCCCGACGAGTTAGAGATGAATCGTCGGACGAAGTTGATCTTGCCGATAAGACGTTGGAGCTCCTTCTTCGTGGTGGGCGGCTGCATGGTACGCACCGCCTCTTGACTTTTCGAGGCCGATCTCAATTCCCCGTTCATGAACCGTAAAACCTAGGAACTGACCGGCCGTCACACCAAAAGCACACTTCTTTGGATTCATTCTCAGTCCGAACTTCCGAGTTCGGTCTAGGATGCGTCGCAAATCATCCAAGTGTCCCTCCATGGAGACAGATTTGACTACCACGTCATCGATGTAGATTTCCACCAACTTGCCAATCGATCGTGAAATATATAATTCATGGCTCTTTGGTACGTTGCACCAAGCATTCTTCAACCCAAAGGTCATGACTACATATTCAAACAAGCCTACTGCCCTCGGTACTCGAATGCGGTCTTGTGTATATCTTCCGGAGCCATGAAGATTTGGTTATAGCCGGTGTTACCATCCATGAAGCTCAACACCTTGTGGCCGCGGCTGCATTGATCAACGTTTACGCCACCGGCATCGGATATTCATCTTTTGGAGTGGCTCGTTGAGATCTCGGAAATCGATGGCCACACGCCATCGGCCGTCCTTCTTCTCTACGAGAACGATACCGGAGATCCATTCAAGCATACCTGCATGGCCCGATGAACCCGGCGGCCAACATCTTCTCGATCTCTTTCTTGACCTCTTCCAGAATTTCGGCCTTCATCCGACGTGCTCGTTGTTGGAACGGCCGAAATCCTTTCTTAAGGGGAGCCGATGTTCAATGATGCTCCTGTCTAACCCGGCATCTCTCGTGTAATCCCATGCAAAGCAATCTGGGTATTCTTTTAACAGAGTTATCATCTGACCCCTAAGATGTGGATCTAACTTCTTGCTGATAAAAGTTGGTCGCGGCTTATCCCCAGGACCGATGTCGACTTCTTCTAGCTCATCAGCCGATGTAAACCCATACCCAAGCTTTCCGTTACCTGTGAGGTCCACACCAAATACAGGGAGAACGTGTGGTAAGGATAATACGGGCCGATTGCTGGAATCGGCCTTCATCTTGATTGTAACCAGGATTTTTTGGAAGTGTCGAAGCCGATCGCGTGGAACGGCTTCCTCCTTGTCCTCGCTATGAGAGCAGCTGCCCTCGTCTCTGTCCTTACCGGGGTGGCGCCCAAGTCCTACCATGTTGATGTTGAACGAGAATCTTGGCTGGCACCTCCCGGGGTACGTGCACTCCACCATGTCAACGGCGTATGCCGGTGAATTCGGCACTTCTGGTGCTGCCAACGCGAATGGCAGCGGCGGTCGGGACTGGAGTGGCATCTCTCCTTGGTGAGTCCCTAGAGCTGGTCTTGACGGAGAGTACTGATGCCTCATGATTTCCTGGATCACGCGAAGAGCGACACGCTCCAAAGTGTTCACCAGGCTCTCAGAATGGCGGTGCAGCGAATGAGCTACCATGAAGTTAATCTCCTGACGCGCAGACCCGGTGCGTTCTTCCGACGGGGCGGACAGGTCCACTCCATCGAGCGTGCCTTCAGTGAGAACCCTTTCCACCCGATGCCATGTGAGCGGGTTCCGTGAAAAGAGCCGATGAGGTCGGCTTCGAGGATTGCTTTGACCTCGTCATACTTCTTCTTGAGCTCCTCCGTCGGATCCCCGTACGTGATCGGAGTGCCTTCCGCCATCTCGGATGTAGATGGCGATGCGGTTGATGTCGAAGACTGTCCCACCGGCGTGCCGAATGTGTTGCGGTCGAAACCCACCGGCGAGCAGCCGACGGGCAACACGGTAGAGCCGGGAGGCTCCCGGGACTCGCGGCCGGCCCCTGGTCCCCGATGCGTGTAGGCCGACACGTCCGTTGGGAACCCCAAGAGGAAGGTGTGATGCGCACAGCGGCAAGTTTCCCTCGGTTAGAAACCAAGGTTTAATCGAACCAGTAGGAGTCAAGAAGCACGTTGAAGGTTGATGGCGGCGGGATGTAGTGCGGCGCAACACCGTAGATTCCGGCGCCAACGTGGAACTCGCACAACACAACCAAAGTACTTTGCCCCAACGAAATGAGTGAGGTTGTCAATCTCACCGGCTTGCTGTAACAAAGGATTAACCGTATTGTGTGGAAGATGATTGTTTGCAAGAAAACAAGTAAAACAAGTATTGCGGCAGATTTGTATTTCGAGTATAAAAGAATGGACCGGGGTCCACAGTTCACTAGAGGTGTCTCTCCCATAAGATAAAAGCATGTTGGGTGAACAAATTACGGTCGGGCAATTGACAAATAGAGAGGGCATAACAATGCACATACATGTCATGATAAATATAGTGAGATTTAATTGGGCATTACGACAAAGTACATAGACCGCCATCCAAACTTGCATCTATGCCTAAAAAGTCCACCTTCGAGGTTATCATCCGAACCCCTTCCAGGTATTAAGTTGCAAAACAACGGACAATTGCATTAAGTATGGTGCGTAATGTAATCAATAACTACATCCTCGGACATAGCATCAATGTTTTATCCCTAGTGGCAACAACACATCCATAACCTTAGGGGTTTACTGTCACTCCCGCAGTTCACTGGAGACATGAACCCACTATCGAGCATAAATACTCCCTCTTGGAGTTACTAGCATCAACTTGGCCAGAGCCTCTACTAATAATGGAGAGCATGCAAGATCATAAACAACACATAGGTAATAACTTGATAATTAACATAACATGGTATTCTCTATCCATCGGATCCCGACAAACACAACATATAGTATTACGAGATAGATGATCTTGATCATGTTAGGCAGCTCACAAGATCCAACAATGAAGCACAATGAGGAGAAGACAACCATCTAGCTACCGCTATGGACCCATAGTCCGAGGGTGAACTACTCACTCATCACTCCGGAGGCGACCATGGCGGTGAAGAGTCCTCCGGGAGATGAATCCCCTCTCCGGCAGGGTGCCGGAGGAGATCTCCGTAATCCCCGAGATGGGATTGGCGGTGGCGGCGTCTCCGGAAGGTTTTCCGTATCGTGGCTCTCGGCATTGGGGGTTTCGCGACGGAGGCTTTAAGTAGGCGGAAGGGCAACGCGGGGGGCCACACGAGGGCCCCACACCCTAGGTCGGCGCGGCCAGGGCCTGGGCCGCGCCGCCCTAGTGTGGCGGCGCCTCGTGGCCCCACTTCGACTCCTCTTCGGTCTTCTGGAAGCTTCGTGGCAAAATAGGACCCTGGGCGTTGATTTCGTCCAATTCCGAGAATATTTCGTTACTAGGATTTCTGAAACCAAAAACAGCGAGAAAACAACAACTAGCTCTTCGGCATCTTGTTAATAGGTTAGTTCCGGAAAATGCACGAATATGACATAAAGTGTGCATAAAACATGTAGGTATCATCAATAATATGGCATGGAACATAAGAAATTATCGATACGTCGGAGACGTATCGGCATCCCCAAGCTTAGTTACGCTCGTCCCGAGCGAGTAAAACGATAACAAAGATAATTTCTGAAGTGACATGCCATCATAACCTTGATCATACTATTTGTAAACATATGTAATGAATGCAGCGATCAAAACAATGGTAATGACATGAGTAAACAAGTGAATCATAAAGCAAAGACTTTTCATGAATAGTACTTCAAGACAAGCATCAATAAGTCTTGCATAAGAGTTAACTCATAAAGCACTAAATCAAAGTAAAGGTATTGAAGCAACACAAAGGAAAATTAAGTTTCAGCGGTTGCTTTCAACTTGTAACATGTATATCTCATGGATAATTGTCAACATAGAGTAATATAACAAGTGCAATATGCAAGTATGTAGGAATCAATGCACAGTTCACACAAGTGTTTGCTTCTTGAGGTGGAGAGAAATAGGTGAACTGACTCAACATAAAAGTAAAAAAGAAAGGTCCTTCAAAGAGGAAAGCATCGATTGCTATATTTGTGCTAGAGCTTTTATTTTGAAAACATGAAACAATTTTGTCAACGGTAGTAATAAAGCATATGAGTTATGTAAATTATATCTTACAAGTTGCAAGCCTCATGCATAGTATACTAATAGTGCCCGCACCTTGTCCTAATTAGCTTGGACTACCGGATCATCGCAATACACATGTTTTAACCAAGTGTCACAATGGGGTACCTCCATGTCGCATGTACAAAGGTCTAAGGAGAAAGCTCGCATTTTGGATTTCTCGCTTTTGATTATTCTCAACTTAGACATCCATACCGGGACAACATGGACAACGAGATAATGGACTCCTCTTTAATGCATAAGCATGTGGCAACAATTATTATTCTCATATGAGATTGAGGATATATGTCCAAAACTGAAACTTCCACCATGAATCATGGCTTTAGTTAGCGGCCCAATGTTCTTCTCTAACAATATGCATGCTCCAACCATTAAGGTGGTAGATCTCTCTTACTTCGGACAAGACGGACATGCATAGTAACTCACATGATATTCAACAAAGAATAGTTGATGGCGTCCCCGTAAACATGGTTATCGCACAACAAGCAACTTAATAAGAGATAAAGTGCATAAGTACATATTCAGTACCACAATAGTTTTTAAGCTATTTGTCCCATGAGCTATATATTGCAAAGGTGAATGATGGGATTTAAAGGTAGCACTCAAGCAATTTACTTTGGAATGGCAGATAAATACCATGTAGTAGGTAGGTATGGTGGACACAAATGGCATAGTAGTTGGCTCAAGTATTTTGGATGCATGAGAAGTATTCCCTCTCGATACAAGGTTTAGGCTAGCAAGGTTATTTGAAACAAACACAAGGATGAACGGTGCAGCAAAACTCACATAAAAGACATATTGTAAACATTATAAGACTCTACACCGTCTTCCTTGTTGTTCAAAACTCAATACTAGATATTATCTAGACTCTAGAGAAACCAAATATGCAAACCAAATTAGCAAGCTCTAAGTGTTTCTTCATTAATGGGTGCAAAGTATATGATGCAAGAGCTTAAACATGAGCACAACAATTGCCAAGTATCAAATTATCCAAGACATTTTAGAATTACTACATGTAGCATTTTCTAATTCCAACCATATAACAATTTAACGAAGAAGAAACTTCGCCATGAATACTATGAGTAAAGCCTAAGGACATACTTGTCCATATGCTACAGCGGAGCGTGTCTCTCTCCCATACAGTGAATGCTAGGATCTATTTTATTCAAACAAAACAAAAACAAACCGACGCTCCAAGCAAAGTACATAAGATGTGGCCGAATAAAAATATAGTTTCAGGGGAGGAACCTGATAATGTTGTCGATGAAGAAGGGATGCCTTGGGCATCCCCAAGCTTAGACGCTTGAGTCTTCTTAGAATATGCAGGGGTGAACCACCGGGGCATCCCCAAGCTTAGAGCTTTCACTCTCCTTGATCATATTGTATCATACTCCTCTCTTGATCCTTGAAAACTTCCTCCACACCAAACTCGAAACAACTCATTAGAGGGTTAGTGGACAATAAAAATTAACATGTTCAGAGGTGACACAATCATTCTTAACACTTCTGGACATTGCATAAAGCTACTGGACATTAATGGATCAAAGAAATTCATCCAACATAGCAAAAGAGGCAATGCGAAATAAAAGGCAGAATCTGTCAAAACAGAACAGTCCGTAAAGATGGATTTTATTGGGGCACCAGACTTGCTCAAATGAAAATTCCCAAATTGAATGAAATTTGCGTACATATCTGTGGATCACTCACGTAAATTGGCTTAATTTTCTGAGTTACCTACAGAGAATTAGACCCAGATTCATGACAGCAAAGAAATCTGTTTCTGCGCAGTAATCCAAATCTAGTATTCACTTTACTATCAAAGACTTTACTTGGCACAACAAAACATAAAACTAAGATAAGGAGAGGTTGCTACAGTAGTAAACAACTTCCAAGACTCAAATATAAAACAAAAATACTGTAGTAAAAACATGGGTTGTCTCCCATAAACGCTTTTCTTTAACGCCTTTCAGCTAGGCGCAGAAAGTGTATATCAAGTATTATCAAAGGGTGGTGCATCTACAGCGGGGTTTGGAGTTTTCTCAACCAAGCATAGTATATTGGATACATAAGTTTCAGCGTCTCCCTTTTCATTAGTCTTGGGCTTGCTACTCTCATCGAACAAATTTTCGAGAACAAGCCAAGCATAGTTATTTTCTAGTGCATCATTCATAGCTAGGAGTTTACATGGTATTGGTGCTTTGATCTCCCCACCATCATTAATATTATTAGTGTACCTTATTCTATCCATGTCCATTTTTCAAGGAGACCAACAAAATTAGTATGAGAACCAAGCAAATTAAATTTAGCAAAGACCTTTCTAGCCTCTCTTGCTAGACCACCAAATTCTCTAAGAAGGGTTTCTAAAACAAAATCTTTCTTTTCCCCTCTTCCATATCACCGAGTGTAAGAAACATATGTTGGATTATAGGATTGAGATTAACAAATTTAGTTTCCAACATGCGAACTAAAGCAGCAGCAGCAATTTCATAAGTAGGAGCAAGTTCTACCAAGTGTCTATCTTCAAAATCTTCAACGGTACTAACATGACTGAAAAATTCTTCTATATTGTTTCTCCCAATTATAGACCGCGTCCTACCGGTATGTATTTTGTGGTAAAATTAAAAGGAAACATGATGAATCAAGTAAAGTAAATGCAAGTAACTAATTTTTTTGTATTTTTGATATAGCAAACAAGATAGTAAATAAAGTAAAGCTAGCAACTAAATTTTTTGTGTT
>NW_025899910.1:0-2500 GCF_022539505.1 Lolium rigidum | reverse complement strand
GAAAAACCACAGCGCGGCAGCCAAAACGACGCGTACGGCAAAAACGGCTAAGTCGGGCCGACCTCGGAAAACGTCTAACGACACGGTGAAGTATAGTCGGTGGGCGCTACGCGGTCGAAATACGGTGAAAAACCATGGCGCGGCAGCCAAAACGACGGTACGGGCTAAAAACGGCTAAGTCGGGCCGACGGCGGAAATCGTCTCAACGACACGGTGAGTATAGTCGGGGGGGCGCGCGGCGGTCGAGATACGGTGAAAAACCACAGCGCGGCAGCCAAAACGACGGTACGGGCAAAAACGGCTAAGTCGGGCCGACGTCGGAAATCGTTTAACGACACGGTGGAGTATAGTCGGGTGGGCGCTGCGGCGGTCTGGATACGGTGAAAACCACATGCGGCAGCCAAAACGACGGTATCGGCTAAAAACGGCTAAGTCGGGCCGACGCCGGAAATCGTCTAACGACACGGTGGAGTATAGTCGGGTGGGCGCGGCGGTCTAGATACGGTGAAAACCACAGCGCGGCAGCCAAAACGACGGTACGGGCTAAAACGGCTAAGTCGGGCCGACGCCGGAAATCGCCTAACGACACGGTGGAGTATAGTCCGTGGGCGGCTGGCGGTCGAAATACGGTGAAAACCATGGCGCGGCAGCCAAAACGACGAGACGGGCTAAAAACGGCTAAGTCGGGCCGATCGTCGGAAATCGTCTAACGACACGGTGGAGTATAGTCGGTGGGCGCGCGGCGGTCGAAATACGGTGAAAAACCATGGCGCGGCAGCCAAAACGACGCAGACGGCCAAAAACGGCTAAGACGGGCCGACGTCGGAAATCGCCTAACGACACGGTGGAGTATAGTCGGGTGGGCGCGCGGCGGTCGGAATACGGTGAAAAACCATGGCGCGGCAGCCAAAACGACGGTGACGGGCAAAAACGGCTAAGTCGGGCCGACGTCGGAAAACGTCTAACGACACGGTGGAGTATAGTCTGGTGGGCGCGCGGCGGTCGAAATACGGTGAAAAACCATGGCGCGGCAGCCAAAACGACGGTACGGGGCTAAAAACGCTAAGTCGGGCCGACGTCGGAAATCGCCTAACGACACCGTGGAGTATAGTCGGGTGGGCGCGCGGCGGTCGGATACGGTGAAAAACCACATGCGCGGCAGCCAAAACGACGGTACGGGCAAAACTGCTAAGTCGGGCCGACGTCTGGAAAACGTCTAACGACACGGTGGAGTATAGTCGGGTGGGCGTACGGCGGTCGGAATACGGTGAAAACCACATGGCGTGCAGCCAAAACGACGGTACGGGCTAAAAACGGCTAAGTCGGGCCGACGTCGGAAATCGTCTAACGACACGGTGAAGTATAGTCGGTGGCGCGCGGCGGTCGAAATACGGTGAAAACCACATGCGGGCAGCCAAAACGACGGTACGGCAAAACGGCTAAGTCGGGCCGACGTCGGAAATCGTCTAACCACACGGTGGAGTATAGCCGGTGGGCGCGCGGCCGAAATACGTGAAAACCACATGCGGCAGCCAAAACGACGCGTACGGGCAAAAACGGCTAAGTCGGGCCGACGTCGGAAATCGTCTAACGACACGGTGGAGTATAGTCGGGTGGGCGCGCGCGGTCGAAATACGGTGAAAAACCATGGCGCGGCAGCCAAAACGACGGTACGGGCAAAAACGGCTAAGTCGGGCCGACGCCGGAAATCGCCTAACGACACTGTGGAGTATAGTCGGGTGGGCGCGCGGCGGTCGAAATACGGTGAAAAACCATAGCGCGGCAGCCAAAACGACGGTACGGGCTAAAAACGGCTAAGTCGGGCCGACGTCTGAAATCGTCTAACGACACGGTGGAGTATAGTCTGGTGGGCGCGCGGCGGTCGGATACGGTGAAAACCACAGGCGCGGCAGCCAAAACGACGGTACGGGCAAAAAACGGCTAAGTCGGGCCGACGTCGTGAAATCGTCTAACGACACGGTGAAGTATAGTCTGGGTGGCGCGCGGCGGTCGAAATACGGTGAAAAACCATGGCGCGGCAGCCAAAACGACTGGCACGGCTAAAACGGCTAAGTCGGGCCGACGTCTGGAAATCGCCTAACGACACGGTGGAGTATAGTTCGGGTGCGCGCGGCGGCCTGAAATACGGTGAAAAACCATGCGCGGCAGCCAAAACGACGGTACGGGCTAAAAACGGCTAAGTCGGGCCGACGTCGGAAATCGTCTAACGACACGGTGGAGTATAGTCGGTGGGCGCGCGGCGGTCGAAATACTGTGAAAACCACAGCGCGGCAGCCAAAACGACGCGTACGGGCTAAAAACGGCTAAGTCGGGCCGACGTCTGAAAACGCCTAACGACACGGTGGAGTATAGTCGGGTGGCGCGCGGCGGTCGAAATACGGTGAAAAACCACGATGCGGCAGCCAAAACGACGGTATCGGGCTAAAACGGCTAAGTCGGGCCGACGGCGGAAATCGTCTAACGACACGGTGGAGTATAG